>NW_025972037.1:0-9979 GCF_021869965.1 Rhincodon typus
TATGATGCTGCTTGGCCTGCTGTGTTCATCCAGCCCTGCACCTTGTTGTCTCTTGTTTCTGGTCACCGACCATTTTAACTTCCCCTCCCACTCCCTGGGTGACATGTCCACCCTCTGTGTAACACCACCCACAAACTGGAGGAGCAATGCCTCATATTCTGCCTTGGGAGCCGACAGTCCAATGGCCTGAACATGGAATTCACCAATTTTAATATCTCCCCATTCCTGGCTTGGTCCCAGGTCCAAGCCTCCCTCTTATCCCAGCCTCCTTGACCTGACAAAACTTGTCCATCCTCTCTCCCATCTATCTACCCCACCCATCCCACTGACCAATCCCCACCACTCCCGACCTGCCTCACCTATCACCATCCCACCTACCTTCCCCAGCCCTATCCCTCCTCTCTATTTATTTCTCAGCTCCCTTCTCCCTCCCCATTTCTGAAGAAGGGTCCCGACGTGAAATGTCAACTTTCCTGCTCCTATGATGCTGCCTGGTCTGCTGTGTTCCTCCAGCTCCACACTGTTGTGTCTGTTACCAGTGATAACTACTTGCTTTACTGTAGAGCCATTTAGAAAAGTGATTAGCTTTGAGAAGCTCTCATTATACGTTGCTGAGCTGGAGGAAAGCCTACTAAGATCAAGCTGAATTGGAGGAAAGCTGGCTCTGAATAACTTGCCAATTGGGCTCTCTTTCTGAAAAGAAAATCTCTCTCTCAGTTGAATGTGAAATGATTATTTTGAAAGAGTATTTGAAAGAACCACTCTTGTGATTCCTGAGCAAGCCGGGTCTGCAAGACTTCAAAGACAACCCATGACTTGACCACAAGTGCCAAAATATCAGAGCAGTAGATTCCAGAATGTCCTTTTATCCTTTTTACTTTTGACCTTTTGGCGACACTTAGAGGGATAAACATTTATATTTCTATAACACTTACTGTATTCGTCAATTGTCATATTTTTATTGATAAAATTTTATCTTAATATTTAACACATAATTGTGTTTATTAAGAAACTAGTTGATGAATGTTTTGTTTAAGACTTGACACATATTAGATATTTAGCAGGTCATCATGGTAACTGGAAAAGGTATATTTTATGTTGTGACTCATGGAGTAGTGGGATGAGTGTGATGGTGCACTCCTCCCTTGGTTATAACATCATCCTGGATCCATAGTCTAATGCCATCATATTCTTCCTAAAGTTTGCTCCCATAGTGGGCACAGTACTATCACTGAGTCATATAGTCATAGAGCTGTACAACATGGAAACAGACCCTTTGGTCCAATTCATCGTAAACTAACCTACTCCCATTTGCCAGCATTTGGCCTATATCCCTCTAAACCCTTCCTATTCATATAAATGTTGCAATTGTACCAGCCTCCACCACTTCCTCTGGAACTCATTCCATACATGGACCATCCTCTACATGAAAAGGTTGCCCCTTAGGTCCCTTTTAAAACCCTCTGTTCTCATCTTAAACCTATGCCCTCTAGTTTTGGACTCCGCTACCCTGGGGAAAAGACCTTGGCTATTCATCCTATCTATGCCCCTCATGATTTTATAAACTTCTGTAAGGTCACCCCTTGGCCTCCGACGCTCCAGGGAAAAATAGCCCCACCCTATTCAGCCTCTCCCTAAGCGCAAACCCTCCAATTCCAGCTACATTCTTGTAAATCTTTTCCGAGCCCTTTCAAGTTTCATAACATTCTTTCCTCCAACTCCAGCAACATCCTTGTAAATCTTTCTGAACCCTTTCAAGTTTCACAACATCTAGGGAGACCAGAATAGAATGCAGCATTCCAAGAGTGGCCTAACCAATGTCCTATACAGCCACAACATGACCTCCTAACTCCTGTACTCGATGCATTAACAAATAAAGCAGGCTTAACATTTGTCTTATACATATTCCTTACTCTTGGTTCCATTGATAAAGCCCAGGATTAAAATCAATATTTTTAATTAGCCTGTTCAGACACCTCTGGGAAAGGTGGGACTTGAATCTAGACTTTCTAGCTCAGAGGTAAGGATAATATCACTGCACCACAAGAGCCCTCTAGCCTAAGATACTGTATGATTTGTTAACTGTGTTCTTAACCTGTCCTGTCATTTCCAATGACTTAAGCATTTTTACACAAGTCACTTTTTTCCTGAACCCCCTTTACTTTGTCTTGTCTCTCCATATTCTTACTACCAAAATGAAACACTGTATATTTCTGAATTGAAATTCATTACTATCTATGCAGCCTTTCTGATAGCTTTGAAGTTTTATGCTATCCTCTCCACAGTTCACAATACTTCCAGGTTTTGTATCACTCGCAGATTTTGAAATTGTGGCCTGTATACCAAGGTTTATATCATTAATATATGCAGCAGGAGAAAAGGCCCTAACACTGACCTCTGGGAAATGATTCCACTCAACAACATCCCTCAGCCCAAAAAATAACCTAAAATTAATGCTTGAAATCTAAAACAAAAACAAAAATTGCTGGAGAAACTCAGTAGGTCTAGCAGCATCTGTGGAGAGAGAAAGCAGAGTCATTGTCTTGGGTCCCGTGACCCTTCATCAGAACACTGTTAGACTTCCAGGTTTCCTCAAAGAACATAAGATTTTAACACAGAGTATTCCAGTTAGTAACCAAAATTCTTATATTGAGTAATGTCACGGTTTTAAAAGGAAGACCTTTCCCTCTCTCATTCCTGCTTTATTTCCAATGTTGTCCAGTGCAAAAACATGCCTAGATATCCAATGAAATTGAGAAATTTGAAGTCGCATAGGAGAATAAATCCACTGCTAGGTCATTTCAAGATCTTTGCCAAAATCATCAGATAAAGCAGTTTAAACTAACAGTTAAAGTGAAACTTAGACTGATATTCTCCCACTATTCAAATCATGGGAAATTACTAAGCAGAAACAAGGATTTCAAAGGGATAGACGATTATGCTTTGGAGCTACCTACATGGCAGCCATCTTGAAATCAATCTAATCAAGCTTCTCCTCAATGCTGTTGTCAACCAGTTTGGTTTGGGACTGTTCAATCCAAGTAAGAAAGATAGATTCTCCCCATCCCACCATGAACATTAGTGAACCAAATGGGATTTCATGATCATCCTAACTTTTAATTCCAGATTTACTAATTACTAGATTGCCAGATGACTAACTTTATCACCATGCCACTAATCTCCCTGTATCAGACACATAAAGACATTTTACTGCATTAAAACAGGTGTTTAAACACAAGTTGTCGTTGTCGTTAAATCTTTTCAGCAATCTTAAAAGGAATTTTCGTAGGACAGGACAACCATAGTCATAGGGCCATAGTCATAGAGGCCTGCAGCACTGAAAAAGACCTTTAGCCCATTAAGCCTGTGCAAAATAAAACCACCTGATTATTCTAGCCCATCTCCCAGCATTTGGCCCATACCCTTGTATGCCTTTTCATTGCAACTATAATCTAAATACTCTTTAAATGTTATGAGAATTTCTGCCTGTACAACCCTTACAGCTAACGAGTTCCAGATTCCCACCACCCTCTAAGTGAAAAAGTTCTCCTCACATCTCCTCTAAACCCCCGCCCCTTACCTTAAATCCAGGCCTCCACTCATTGATCCCTCCACCAATGGTAAAAGTTTCTTCCCATCTATCCAATCTATGCCTCTCAATAATTTTATATGTCTCAGTCATGTCCCCCCTCAGTCTCCTCTGCTTCAAGGAAACCAACTTCAGTCTATCCACGCAGGATTTGATTAAGGTGAATTCTAGAAAACTAGGAAACACTGGGACCCAGATTTTTATAAGTAATTATATTCTTGAGGAAAATTCACCGACTTTCAAAAAATGTCCTGAATTTATTTTGAAGACAAAGATACAGGATGGCATCAGTCCTGAAATTTTGCAGCTCCCAGCATAGTCTTGAGTTAAGCTGTTCGCCAGCACCTTGCTTAGCAGCTGTGTCTCACCTTTATTGCAGAGTGCTAAATCAGAATCCTTCCCAGAGCTGGAGTGAATGTGATATGCTCAGCAGATCTGAGGCTGCCATTTGCAATTGCCCTGTGATGTTAGCAAAATTGAAAGAGGAATGAGTACCATAATACAATATCATTAACCTACAAAAAGGAACAAATGTGCTGAAGTACTGGGGCATCCATGACATACTGAGTCCATGAACGACAAGAATGAAGCTGCTGTGTTGATAAGTTTAAGAATTGTAGAAGCACTGAAGGCAGTCAATTTTTGAAATTCATTTGTTAAAGTTGGCCTTGTTGGCTTGATCAGCACTTATTACCTATTCCCAAACGCCTTTGAGAACGTATTGTTGAGTTGCCTCTTGAACCACAGCAATCAGTGGGGCTTAGGTATACCTACATTGTTATAAGTACATTCATTGAGCATATCAAACTTGTGGTGAACAAAAACAGAAGTTGCTGGAAAAGCTTAGCACGTCTGGCAGCATCTGTGAAGAAAAATTCAGAGTTAACATTTCAGGTCAGATGACCCTTTCTCAGAACTGGACCTGGGTCATTGGATCTGAAATGTTAACTCTGATTTTTTCTTCACAGATGCTGCCAGACCTGCTGAGCTTTTCCAGCAACTTTTGTTTTCGTTCTTGATTTACAGCATCCACAGTTCTTTCGGTTTTTATTAAACTTGTGGTGAAGCAATCTAATAGATCATGCAACCTACTCTTTTTGCATAACCCTATCAATATTTACCTTCAAAGCAACTCACTTTAAAATTGTGGGCCAGGTAGCATCAGAGGAGCAGGAAAGTTGATGTTTCATTTCGGGACCCTTCTTCAGAAATTTTGTTTTTCTGAAGAAGGGTCCCAATCCAAAATGTCAACTTTCCAGCTCCTCTGATGCTGCATGGCCTGCTGTGTTCCTCCAGCTCCACACTGTGTTATCTCTGACTCCAGCATTTGCAGTTCTTACTATCTCTCACTTTAAAATTGTACCATTTAAGTCATATTGTCTCTCTTCCCACTTCATAACACAATGGCCTACAAAGTGAAACTTGATCAGCACTGCAAAATGTATTGATAAATAGAGGGGTTAAATCCAAACTGAAGCTCCTTTCGAGAGCTAGAACTGACATGGTGGACTAAATGGCATCCTTCTATGCTGTAAACATCTTGTGATTCTATATATCTACCCATTTTATCAGTTTATACCCTTCTGAAATCTGTTCTGTTCCTCTTCATTATTCACTACATTTCAGAGTGTTGTATCAGCTTTAAATTTAACATTTTGCTTTGTATCATGTCCCTTGTCTGGGTGATTGGCATATATCAAAAAGAGCAGTGTCCTCATTATGACTCCTGGGGAACACAAATTAATACTTCTCTCCAGTTTCTAAAAACAACCATTCATCAGCACCCTTTGCTTTTGACTCTTTGTCAACTTTGTATCCATACTACCATTGTCTCTTTAACAGTTCTGGCGAAGGGTCACAGGACCCAAAACATTAACTCTGATTTTTTTCTTCACAGATGCTGCCAGAACTGCTGAGCTTTTCCAGCAGCTTTTGTTTTTGTTTCTAGCCCTTCTGCTTTAATTTTGCCAACAATCTACTTTGTGATACACTGACAAACATCTTGTCTGTAAAAGTGGGCTATTCTCTTGTACAATATTTTGTGCCGATGAAAGACAGGATCGTTTCTTCAATGCATATTAAGCGATTCAGATTGGTGGACCACATAGTCGCTCACTTCTTGCTTCTGCTATGGGTGCATCTTTCTGACAAGTAAAAACAGATCGGTATGGTAATACAAGTCTGAAGAGGCCTAACTGGGGGAGGTAATGATCTAGCAGTATTATTGCTGGACTGTTAATTGAGACACCTTGGTAATGTTTTGGAGACTCCGGGTTTGAATCCTGCCATGGCAGATAGTGGAATTTCGATTTGATATAAATATGGAGTTAAGAGTCTCATGATGACCATGAATCCATGCTGATTGCTGGCGAAAAACCCATTTGGTTCACTAATGCCCTTTAGGGAAGAAAATCCTTCCCTGTTTTGGCCTCCATGAGCAATGTGGTTGACTCTGAACTGCCCTCTAGGCAATTAGGAATGGGCAATAAATGCTGGCTTAGCCAGTGTTGCCCTCATCCCATGAATGAATAATTTTAAATAAGTGGAGCAAATGGTTACCTGCCTGTAGAACAACTAATATAGCATGTGAATGACATACTAGAAATACCTTCTAATAAACGAGCAACATGAGTGCAATTTTTCCTTGAATTTTGAAGGTGTGCCTTGCTAATGCATTTATCATTAGAATATAAAAGTAAAGCAGTCATGATCGATTTCAGCTAATCATTCATCAGGCCAGAGTGAGCATATAGTCATTTTTATGCCCCAATATAGAAAGAATATAAAAGATAAAGCATGCACTATATAAATTCATCAGACTAATGGCGGTTATAGAAATAAGTACCAGAACTGTTTCATTAGAACAGAACACCTGAAGAAGCATAATAGAATTTCTATTTTCTAAATTAGTATGGATTTGATCAAATGAAGAGAGTAAACTACTTGGTTTTTGATATTGGGTTGATGAATGAGAGAAAGAAGATGAGATTAGGAGAAATTTTTGGCCACAAAGGATTGTTGGAGGATGCAGTGCTTTGCTGCAGGGAGTTTGAATTGGAAAACATACATCTTTTAGAGGAAAATTGAACAACGATATCATTAGAGAAAAATAGAGTACAATGAAGACAGAGTAAAGCAATGATAGTACAGAATCACAGAATTATTACAGCACAGAGGGAGACCATTTGGCCCATTGTATCTGTGTCTGCTTTCTGTAGGACCAATTTGCATAGTGTCACTCTCCTGTTTTATCTCATAGCCCTGCACATTCTTCCTTCGGACTCCCACTTTAGCTGTAGCTCTGAACCCCGAGATTTCTTGATTATATAAGCATGATGATCAGGTTAGTCAGAAGTTTCAGACATTCTAGCTTGTCTCAGTTAAGCTTCAGTAGTTTCTCCCCACACTATAAACGATTACCTTGATTTGTTTCTGTTTTAGTTTTGGATTGAACTAGTGCCATGAAGTCTTTTAAACCCACTTGAGAGGATAGACAAGGCCTTGGTTTAATGTTCTATTTGAAAAATGCCACCTCCCTTAGAAGGGTATTGTCCTGTGAAACCAGATTTTGTAATCAAGCCACTAGAGTGAGTATTGAAACCACAACTCTCTCAGGGAAGGCACAACCAGTGAGCCATGGTTACCATCTCTGTGGTTCCATTTCTAGAAGCCCAGAGGGCTTGGGTATCTGCCAGAGCACTCACAGCTAAAGATAGTGGTCGCAAGTTTGATGTCATAAAAGACCCTTTAGAAATGCAAGTCTATTTTACTCCTTAAGACCTGAGAGAATCATCAGTCAACCCTTTGACTTCATGGTAAGCTGAAATCACCTTTGTTTCATAAACTTAATGTGATCAATAGTTAGAGAGGGATAAAGCACTCTTCTTTACATTAAAGTCAGATAGTCTCAATGATTTTCTCATCTGCAAAGTGAATTAATCTGCTGCTGGAGTTAAAGTGTTGAGTTTTGTTACTTTTGACATGCTGAAGAACATCTTGCATTAAAATGAGATTAATTGAAAACTGTATTCTGCTCATTCATATTGATTTATAAAACAAACCAATTTGTTGGTTTATAATTGGTCTTGTCACAGGAACATTAATCAATCCACACTCTAGATAGTAGGAGAAACTCAAGAATAAGTACAGAAAATACCTAATACATTTAAGTTTGCAAGTTACGATTCAAATATCGAGTTGTGATATGTTTACATATCAAGCAATACAGGAAAATTCCTATTCTTAGAAACCAAGGTGACTTGGAGTCGTAGAGTCATAGTGCTCTAACCTCTGACCTACAGACTTACGGGAAAGATGATTGATATTGAACCGAAGAAAAAGTCCATTGCAGACCTAAAATCCTTAATACCTTTAAATGAAGTGTTATTCACCTACACAGTCACCTCTTCATAGACAGAACCAATTCTCTTCTTGTGCTCTTCCCCCAGGATCTTGTGTAAGTTTCTTCTTGGAAAAGAGAAAGCCATCTCTTGACCCTGCTACTACACTCAGTTATATTCTTCAACTGAATGAATTTTTATTCTGTTTTCTGTTAAAAGCTTCAGATTAATCTCAAATATTCTTTCAGCTATAGCTGTCCTGCTCACTTCCTTTTTTCTGTATTGTTCATTCATGGAATGTGGACATCACTGGCTGGGCCAGCATTTATTACCCAAACCTCTTTGCTCTTGACAACGTGGCTACCTTCTTCAACTGCTGCAGTCCATTTGGCACAGTTAGACCCACCATGCCGTATCGGGGAGGTGAACTCCAGGATTTTGAGGGCAACACTGAAAGATCAGCAGTATATTTTCAGTCAATAAGTCAGAGTGGTGAGTGTCTTGGAGGGGAATATGCAGGTGGTGGTGTTCCCATGTATCTGCTGTCTTTATCTTTCCAGATGGTAATAGTTGTAAGTTTGGAAGGGACTGTCTAAGATGCCTCAATTAACTTCTGTGTTCCTGTGCAAAAAACATAGTTTTTTTAAAAATACAATCTGCCAGGGCAGGAGTCAAACATAAGAATACCATCTTAGAAAAATTATACCATGACACTATGCACAGGTAGGATAGTTAAAATTTGCACTAGCTTAATATGAGTTTTATAATTATCTCACAATGTTCCAGTTACAGATTGCTGAACCAATGTTCATGATTTAATTAACTTTGATATTTGCTCAGAAAAGTTCATGAACGGCTCTTAATAGTTCAGTCACTATCCTTGTTGTGTGTTTGAACAGGTGAACTGTTTATGAATGATTTCTACAAAAACATCATGAGTTATTATGGGTGACTGGACACAAGCAGGAACAATAATCCACTTAAAAATGTTTATAAAGGACCATAATCTGCTAAGTGTCAAATAGTATTTTTTCAGTTGCATGCATAATCTAACATGCACATTATCAAATCTTACATCACTCTAGCCAAAAACAAATTAACTTTTATATATTGTTCAATGAAACACTGTAAACAATAATAGACTATTGTGACATGGAGAATGTTAATACATTTATTTAGCAGATTCGTTCAGTGGCATAAACGCACTGTTAAGTACAACAGTGAGTCATATAGCTTAATAGGATTCAGGATGTTTGTTCATTTAGCTGGTCTGAGATGGGGCACTGTTGAAGAACACTTAGGTAAGAGAGATCATAGTATCATAAGGTTTCTAAGAGTGATGGAGAAGAACAGGGAACAGTCTAAAGTAAAATGTATAAATTGCAGGAATTCTAAATTCAATGGGATGGGATTTCCCACTTCCCACAATAATCTTTCATCCTTTGCATATCAATAATCTATCTTTGCCTTAAAAATATTCCAAGACTCTGCTTCCACTGACTTTTAAGGAAAATATTCAAGGTTTTGGCAAGAGATGCAGAGCAAGATGTGAGGAAGAATGTTTGTTAATGCAACAAATTATAACAACCTGGAAATCTCGAAAGGAAATTGGATGGATATCTGAGAGAAATAAACTTGCAAGGCCAAAAGGATTCAAGGGGGGAAATGGGACAGAATCGATTGCTCTTCAATGTGCCAGCACAGACTTTATTAGCTGAATAATCTTTTTCTGTTTCATAATGATTCCGTAGCTATGAAATGATTGGCCTTATTGTCCCTTGATTGAGTGGAGCCAAATTGGCCAAGCTGCAACACGTGGAACATTTAGCCCTGTCATGAGTGCCTAGTTGCAGTTTTCTTTTATCTGTTCATGGGATATGGCCATCCTTGGCAACAATTTACTGTCCTTCACTCATTGTCGTTGAGAATATGGTAGTAAACTGCATTCTTGAACAGCGGTGCAGGGCTGGATGAACACAGCAGGCCAAGCAGCATCATAGGAGCAGAGAGGCTGACGTTTCGGGCCTAGACCCTTCATCAGAAAAGGGGG
>NW_025972038.1:0-9979 GCF_021869965.1 Rhincodon typus
TGCTGCTTGGCCTGCTGTGTTCATCCAGCTCTACACCTTGTTATCTCAGATACTCCAGCATCTGCAGTTCCTACTATCTCCCCAGACCATTACCTGGGTTTCTGGATTACTACTCCAGCGATAAAACCACAAGGCCTTTTCATCCTCGAGAGTGAACAGCTTGAGAGAAAGGTCTCTTGTATTAGACGGTCTGTGCATTGGGTGGTGGGTGTGTCCCCTTGTCTATCTTCCCTCCCGCGGCTCTGGGCGGAGTTTGGGCCAGTCACGTCTCTCTGCGGCATCACAATCGCTTTATTAAGCCAGGGGCGGAGCGTGGAAAACCGCATTCAGGGCTAATCTGGCCGGGGACGCGGAGCAGGATCGGAGTTGGAGTGAGAGACTGAAAGAAGACGGAATCGTTTTGGTGAGAAGCAGATTGAAGGGGCGGCGAGGGAAGAGACAGGGTTAGGGGTTTGTCACTAGAGTTGATGTAGAATTAATTCCTGGTAGTGGACCCCGCTGCTTCAATCAAATTTTAAATTGTTCAAATTACTCTTATTACAGTAAGGGGATGACTAAAATGATTTAATTTGGTGGCCGTGGGTTTTTAGTGCTTCAATTTAATGTAATGGTTCATTTATTTTGTGTGTTTATAAACCTTGACCTTAAACATTAAAGATGAAACAGGCGGCCACTGAAACCAGCGACAGACTCAGTCTACCGAAAACAGTCCCCGCAATGAAAGCTCTCTCTGTACCTGCCGACCTTACCCCAACATAGTTATTAAAAACGAGCAAAGCGCTTGATGCACAATTAACACACATCATTGTGGAGCTGGAGAAAGACAGCAGGTCAGGCAGCATCAGAGGAGCAGCAAAGTCGACGTTTCAGCTCCTCTGATGCTGCGTGACCTGCTGCGTTCCTCCAGCTCCACACTGTATTGACTCTGACTCCGGCATCTGCAGTTCTTGCTATCTCCAAACACACATCATTGATCAGCGCAGGTTCCTTTCCTCTAGTGGAACAAACTGGCTACCCGAATTTTGAGAAAGATGTTCAGTACAGAATTCAAGCTCCGTTTAAAGGGCCAGTGCAGGCAAGATGTGCCGAATGGCCTCTCTCCGCGCCTTAGCGCAAAGCTCCATCTACACAGTCGCCACAAACACTTCCCAGGCACGTATAATTCAGGGCCAGGTATTTACCAAACTGACTTGAGTAAATTGTGTAACCTCCCTGCCAATTACAGGGTGCCTGTTTACTGCCCCAGACAAGTCAATATCCCAAGCTGTACGTGGTCTGCCTGAGAAATGTGACTGGATTGAGGATGTGTTGCATGAGTTATGGACATTTCGTCAAAGGTACTTGGATGAAGGAGCCTAAATTTGAGCTTGTTAATATTTCTTTCTGTACTGGATGTGGAGAAGTCCTGTACACAAATCTAATATGCATTGAATAATTACATTGTCTTTCGCTATGCTTTGCTGTTGTATATGGGATGCAAGTTCCAAGCACCCCAGACAGTTTGTTGCTAATTTCACTCCATGACCTTGAGAGGCAGTGATGAGGACACTGGCCACCATGATGTCACATGTCATCACTTGGGGCATCTGAATCACAGGGTTGTCTGCAGTCGCTGAGATCAGGAAGGGAGAACCCAGGTTCAAGTAGATGAAGTACTGAGATGTCTTTTGAATCTAATGTGTTTATCACTGGATCCTTGGTGAAACTAGACTAGTTTTGTGGCATTGTGTTAGGTTAGTTTTGATGCAGTAATGTGGAACATGAATAGGAAAGAGACTATTGTAGACTTTCTGACCTGCCCAGAATTGTTCAAATATCATACAATATTACTAACTCTTCAGCTGCCAAATATCTATATTGTTGCTGTGTGAAGTTGTCAGTTTGATCAGGCTGACAGCATGGATAAACAGTTCCGCTTCCTCACCACCCACTTCCAATTTAAAATCATTAAATATGTTTCGTCTATCCATAGCTACCTCTTAGACTTTATGCCGAAACTATTCTAGCATTTTGCATTATCTATACGCAGTATAATCTCATAGCTCAGAATCTTGGATATTGATACTGCAGTAACAATTGGAGACCATTTAGCTCAGCAGCGAGATGGCTATTGTGTGGTTCAAAATCGTGCTGAAAGTGCAGATTCAATTCCTGTTCAACTGCAGTGATCTTGGGCCTTGCCTCCTTGTCCTGACCCTGAGAATGGAAGGCACCACCAAGGAAAACTGTTCAGGAAATGGGTCAAGGAGGACATGCACTGGTGTTGGGAGCTGTCTTAACAGCATCCTGTGCTACGGTGGGGAGGGGGGGGGGGTTCTCCAAACGTTCAAACGTTCTCCACTTGCAGAGTGGTGGAAAGGCAGTCCTGAGGGTAGATTCTGCTGCTGTGCTTGTCAGAGGAGGACAGTGGAAGACCTTGAGTTTCCTTCTGCTTTCTTGATAAAATAACCTAAGGAAAAGAGAGGAGTGGGTTCTTTCTTGTATCCTGGCTAATTATATCACAACCAGCTGGTGCTACAGATTATTATTCAAATGGAACGGTAGCTCAGAGGTTAGCACTGCTGCCTCACAGCACCAGGGACCCAGGCTCAATTCCACTCTCAGTTGATTGTCTGTGTAGAGTTTGCACATTGTCCCAGTATCTACACGGGGTTCCTCCGGGTGGTTTCCTCCCACGGTCCAAAGATGTGCTGGTTAGGTAGATTGGTCATGCGAAATTGCCCCTAATGTCCAGGGGTGTGTAAGTTAGGTGGATTAACCATGGGAAATGCAGGGTTACAGGGAAAAGGTAGGGGGTGGTCTGGTTGGGTTGCTCTTCGGAGAGGCAGTGTAGACTTGTTGGGCCAAATGGTCTGTTTCCACACTGTAGGGATTCTATCTAACTCCACCTGGTTGAATTGTTATATCACTCACTTGTGGGTGTTTTTATTGTCGGCTACATTACAAGTGACAACACTTCAAAACTAATTAATTAGTTATAAAGTTCTTTAGAATCTCTTGAGATTTTGAAGTGTACTTGTAAATGCAAATCTATTGTTTCTGCATCCTGTAATATTTATCTTAAATGTCTGTTGATTATTTTGGTCACATCAGATTTGTATTTATTTTTTACTCTGTCTCTTCCTAAACCTATACTGTTTTTAATCTGCTATACCTCTTCCTTTCCTTTTCATGGGCTTAGTATTAGCTAACTCAGCTACTTTTGAGATAACAAGGTGTAGAGCTGGATGAACACAGCTGGCCGAGCAGGAAGGCTGACGTTTTCATTTTCTGAAGAAGGGTCTAGGCCCGAAACGTCAGCCTTCCTGCTCCCATGATGCTGCTTGGCCTGCTGTGTTCATCCAGCTCTAAACCTTGTTATCTCAGATTCTCCAGCATCTGCAGTTCCTACTATCTCTCAGCTAATTTTGATTTTTTTTATTGTCACATATAACACGGTACAGTGAAAAGTTTTTTTGCTTTGCATGCAGTACAGGCAGATTTTCCAATCACTTGATTAAATACCTACAGAGAAGCTTATTTTTCCATGTGGGTTCCTGGACTTGGTGGGCACCTTGGAGTATGCTGACATAGCTCCATTTACAAATTGCCTTTCACTCCTCTGATTTATTCAGAAACTGCCTCTTCAGTCCTTGTTTTTTTTTCTCTACTCCTTTACCATCTCACTTTGCATTACAAGGTGGCTTTGTTCAAATTTATGGAGGTTTGAAACATGTTCTGAGCTATGTAACACCACGGTAGAATGATAGTGGGTGCAATTTGAGGAAATTAATTGAGGGGATGTTGCTAGAATTGGTTTCTGCAACTGGTGGAAACTGCTGCGATGCCCGACTAATAGCCTCAAAACATTAGCTTACTCTGTTATGGATGCTGCCCGGCCCACTGTGTTCTCCAGCATTTTTTTTGTTTTCAGTCTACTAATACTCACTGTTTTGACTTGTACTTTAGCTACTGTTAGGTACAAGGGGTTACCTGACAATGTGCCTTTTGGAGAAGGGAAAATTCGGGTTAAAGGTATGTAATTTGTCCCTGGGTATTTTGTGTTTCTCTTTTTACTTAAAGTTCCTTCCTGTTGTTAGCATTGAACTTCCATCCTTTATCCAGTTTCTTTCTCATCTGCCCTAAATGACCTCCCCAAGTTCACCTTCGGTGGGGAGGTAGTGGCCTAGGGGTATTATTGCTACACTATTAGTCCAGAAATGCAGACAATGTCCTGGGTTTGAATCCCATAATGGCAGATGATGGGATTTGAATTAAAATTTAAACAAAATTCAAGATTTAAGCATCTAATGATGAACATGAAACTATTGTTGATCAGGAAAAACCCCATCTGGTTCACTAATGTCCTTGAGGGAAGGAAATTGTTGTCCTTACCTGGTCTAGCCTAAATGTGACTCCAAACCCACAGCAATGGTGTTGACTCATAACAACCTTCTAGGCAATTAGATTAGACGTAAAGTGCTGATCTAGTCAGTGATGCCCACATCCCATGAATGAGTTTAAAAATAAACTTGTCCTTGAGACAACAATGACTTGTATTTATGTTGCACCATAATGTCCTAAGGTCATTTTTAAACAGGAGCATTACTAAACAATATTTGGACATTGAGGCAAGTAAGAGATATAAGGGCTAAATAAAACTAAAACCAAGATACAGGTTTTAAGAAGAATCTTAAAATAGGAGATACAGTTAGAGACAGACTTAGGGAGGGAATTCTGCAGCTTTTGCCTAGACAATGGAAGGGTGCTCAAAGGATTGATTCAGGAGAATGGGTATTTTAGATAGTTTCAGGCGTGAACAAGGTTAGAGACTGGGAGAAGACCAATGGAGGGATTTGAGTACATATGAGACTCTTTAAAATCAAGATTTGCATCAACTAATATAGGTTGATGGTGCATGGGACTTAGTTTAAGTTGATACATGAGCAGCTAAACTTTGCAGAATCTCAAGCTCAGAGGGGAGAGAGTAGGAGTCTGACCAGGAGTACTTTAATCAGTACTAGAGATAACAATGACATCTAATAAGGGTTTCAGCAGTGAATGAGCAGAGATGGAAAAAGGTGATGTTATTATGGTAGAAATAAGCAGTCCTAACAATGGTGCAGATATGTATACAGACTTCCCCCTCCAAGTTGCTTCAAACAGTTATCAGAGATTAGGAACAAAAACAAAGTTGCTAGAAAAGCTCAGTAGGGCTGGCAGCATCTGTGAAGGAAAAAACAGAGTTAACGTTTCAGGTCCAGTGACCCTTCCTCAGAACACTGAGGAAGTTCTGAGGAAGGGTCACCGGACTTGAAACGTTAACTCTGTTTTTAACTTCACAGATGCTGCCAGACCCGCTGGGCTTTTCCAGCAACTTTGTTTTTGTTTCTGATTTACAATATCTGCAGTTCTTTCGGTTTTTTTAGTTGTCAGAGATTTACCTTTTGTTTTTTACCATATTTCCACTGCACTGCTGATCACTGAACTCTCCTTTCTGGCTCCCATGTTAGCTAATATTGTTAATGGCTTTGTGCCCTCTAGTACTGTATTGCTCCCTTCAAGTAACATAAGTATCTCAATTGCAAAACCAACCCAGACCTTGCAAACTGCCTTTACCTGTCTGTAGTCTTTGAATATGTTGTCATCATTACCTATGCCAATCCTAACTTTGTCTGAATCCATCCAATTTGGTTTCTGCCCCAACACAGACCTCATCAAAGTGACATGACATTCACTGTTACTGTGACTATGGAAAGTTAACCCTCCTTGAACTCTCTGAAGCCTCAGACCCCTCTAAGATACATATACTCCCCCAATCTGTCCTTTTTGAACATCCTTCCATTGTCTATGTAATTCCCTCCCTAAATTTGTTTCTTTACTCATGGTTAACTACATCATTCTTACTGCAGAGAACAGAGCTCCTGAACTGGTGGAGATCTAAAACACTGTGGAGGTGGTGGGGATCATGGTGTTAGGAACAAATGGAACCGGAATAAGGGTTTTTCAGAGCAAAATGCAAAGGGGATGCTAATTGCTTTCATTGGCAGGGGAATTGAGTTTGAGCTGCGAGGTTATGCTGCAGCTCTATAAAACCCTGGTTAGACCACACTTAGAATATTGTGTTCAGTTCTGGTCACCTCATTATAGGAAGGATGTGGAAGCTTTACAGAGGGTGCAGAGGAGATTTACCAGGATGCTGCCTGGACTGGAGGGCAGGTCTTATGAGGAAAGATTGAAGGAGCTAGGGCTTTTTTCATTGGCGTGAAGATGGATGAGAGGTGACTTGATAGAGGTATACAAGATGATGAGAGGCATAGATAGATTGGATAGCCAGAGACTTTTTTCCCAGGGCAGAAATGACTATTACGAGGGGGCATAATTTTAAGGTGATTGGAGGATGGTGTAGGGGAGATGTCAGAGGTGGGCTCTTTACACAGAGAGTGGTGGGTGTGTGGAATGCGCTGCCGGCAATGGTAGTGGAGTCAGATACTTTAGAAACTTTTAAGCGACTCTTGGATAGGCACATGAAGGATAGGGTAGTTCGATCTTAGTAGGATAATAGGTCGGCACAACATTGTGGACCGAAGGACCTGTACTGTGCTATACTGTTCTGTGTTCGAATGGTAGTACAGGAGAGATTTCATTTTTTTTAAAAGGCACTAATGGTAGAAAATAGGTCAGCTTTGCTAAGAGCAGATCCATACAGACAAGTAACTGGGAGCGGTGTAATTAAAATGGAGGACAGAGTTCATGGTCATACTCTAGTCCAAAATATTAAACATTTTTCACTACAAATGCTGAGTTGCTTCAGCATTTTGTTTTTATTTCAGATCTCCCAGCATCTGCAGTACTTTTGCTTTTAGTTTTGCATTTGACCCAAGTAGATCCCTTTTTCCTCTTTTCCTTCTCTTCCCACCCCTACTTTTACAATTATTTTGACTTTTTATATCCTGTGATTTTTTTCCAAAGGTGACTGGGTCATTTCATTATTTTTTTTTCGCTCTGTTTGAGAAGCTAAGAGCTGTATTGCGAAGAGTTTGGCTGATTGAGATCAGCACAGCTTTACGCTTCATCTCCTCAGTAAATGCAAAGAATGCTAGAATCAGTGGCAAACTTGTTTTTCAGGAAAAGATAGAAATTTCTGCATGTGTCTATGTGGTTGCCTTTGAAATTAGGTGATTCTTGATTGATGAGGGAAATTTCAGTGACACAATGCAATGTTTCAGCCTTTGCCAGCCAACTCTTTGTTGAATGGGAGGGGGAAGGGGACCAAGGACATTAAATTTAAATGAGCGTAATGAGTACAAGAGAAAATCCTATTGTCCAAGTGCTGTGAAAACTGCAACAAACCTCCGAGCCCCACAGCCAAGATGTAAGTAAATTCAAACTTCATCTAAAAATTGTCAGCTTTGTGTTCCTTGTGTTCACTTAATTTAGGCTGAGACAAAGTTTTTTTGTGTTTACAGATCTTACAGAATGCTGAGGTGCAGAGGAAGAAGTTAAACTTGTTAAATTTTTAAAAGGAAAATTAACTCTCATTTTCTATCCTGAAAGTGGTGACTCTATGTATATTGGGTTACAGTGCCATAGGCCCTCTGCTGTGACTTCTAACCAAACAGGCAATACTTACAGAAAGAACTGAAAACTGGTCAGTCATAATCTGTTGAAATTACAAATCACCAACTTGAGTGTATTTTTAACATTTTATCAAAAGTATTGAAGGTTGTGGGCCAAAGGCAGGTATATGGAGTAAGGCCTCAGAGGGCAGCATGGTGGCTCAGTGGTTAGCACCGTTGCCTCACAGCTCCAGGTTCAATTCCAGCCTTGGGTGACTGTCTGTGGAGTTTGCACGTTCTCCCTGTGTCTCTGTGGGTTTCCTCCAGGTATTCCTGTTTCCTCCCATAGTCCAAAGATGCGCAGGTTAGGTGGATTGGCCATGCTAAATTGCCCACAGTGTCCAGGGATATGTAGGCTAAGTGAATTAGCCATGGGAAATGCGGGGTTGCAGGAGTAGGGTGGGATGCTCTTTGGAGAGTCAGTGTGGACTTGGGCCGAATAGCCTGTTTCCACACTGGAGAGATTCTATGATCAGCCATGATCTAATTGAATGGTAGAACAGGCTTGAGTGGCTGAAAGGCCTACTTCTGTTCCTACGTGTACAACATACGAACAAGGAACAAGAGTCGGCCACTCAGTCCTCAGCCTGTTCAGTCATTCAATAAAGTCATGATTGATCTGATTGTATTGTCAACTCTATTCTTGCATAAACCTGATGATTTTTCATCCCCTTGGTAAACAATGCTTGTCAGCTTCTGCCTTTTATAAATATCTAAAGATTCTGCATTCTGAATCTTTTTGAGGAAGGGAATTCCAAAGACACAGAATGTTTCCTCGTCAATCTTAAGTGGGTGATCCCTTATTTTTAAACTATGATCCCCAGTTCTAGATTGTCTGACAAGAGAAAACCTCCTTTTAACATCTATTTAGGCAAGTCCCCCCAGGAATTTCTGTGTTTCAATTAAGTCAACTCTCTTAATCTTCTAAACTCCAGAGGATACAGCCTGTCTAACCTTTTCTCAGAAGGCAATCTGCTCATTTCAGGTATTAGGCTCTTAATTTTTTGAAGAAAAGATCTGAAACAATAACAGAAATTGCTAGAGAAACTCAGCAAGTCTGGAAGTATCTGCGGAGATGAAGCAGACTAACATTTCAAGTCCAGTGACCTTTCTTCAGAAGTTTAGTCTAGTAAAACCTTTTCTGAATTGCTTCCAATGTAGTAGCATCTTTCTGTAAGTATGGCGACCATTACTGTACAATCCATTACACAGTATTCCAGATAGGTCTCACCAATGCCCTGTATAAAATGAAGTCTGGCCTCCCTACCCTTGCATTCAATTTCTCTTACAATAAAACATAACCTTTCTCTTAGCTTTTCCGAATACTTTCTATACCTGCAAACGAATCTTCTGCAATTCATCATGACACACAGATCTCTCTGAATCATCTCACCATTTAGATAATATGCTTTTTTATTCCTCTGCCAAAACAGAAAAATTCATACTTTCCCAAATTTGTATTCCATTCCGTTTGCCAAATCTTTGCTAATCTCCAATTTTAAGATGCTGCCCTCCACGTTCAAGGAAACAGTCCACTTTAAATAGTTATTGTTGGATCACCCACAATCATCTAAACTAGAGAAAACAATGCAAATTTGTGGAACCAATCCTTTATTTTAAACCTTTTCAGGCTATGATATTCTGGTGAATTTATACTAATGCCCTCTAAGGCCAATATTCCACTTCAGAACTTCTAAATAGATACCCAAAACATCACGTTCTCTCCCATTCTTTATGTTGTAATCCCCTCAAGATAACCTTTTTTATTCCTTTTCACACCTTTGCAAAAAGACCAATGTTCCAGGAAATGTTGTTTAAATTTAGAACATAGAACACAGAACATTACAGCGCAGTACAGGCCCTTCGGCCCTCGATGTTACGTTGACCTGTGAAACCAATCTGAAGCCAATCTACACTATTCCATTATCATCCATATGTTATGGGGGACTTTAACTTTCCAAATATTGACTGGAAACGCTATAGTTCGAGTACTTTAGATGGGTCAGTTTTTGTCTAATGTGTGCAGGAGGGTTTCCTGACACAGTATGTAGATAGGCCAACAAGATGCGAGGCCACATTGGATTTGGTACTGGGTAATGAACCAGGCCAGGTGTTAGATTTGGAGGTAGGAGAGCACTTTGGTGATAGTGACCACAATTCGGTTACGTTTACTTTAGCGATGGAAAGGGATAGGTATATATCGCAGGGCAAGAGTTATAGCTGGGGGAAAGGCAATTATGAGGCAATTAGGCAAGATTTAGGATCCTTAGGATGGAGAAGGAAACTGCAGGGGCTGGGCACAATTGAAATGTGGAGCTTGTTCAAGGAACAGCTACTGCGTGTCCTTGAGAAGTATGTACCTGTCAGGCAGGGACGAAGTG
>NW_025972039.1:0-1140 GCF_021869965.1 Rhincodon typus
TTTCATTGGCTAGGCCAGTATTTGTTGTCCATCCCTAATTGCCCAGTTGAGACTCAACGCTGGTCGGCAGTCATATATAGGCCAGGCTGGGTAAGGTGCCATTAATGTTTTTTTCTGATGATCAGCATGGTTTCATGGTCATTACGAGACTTTTAATCCAAATTTTTTAAAAATTGAATTGAATTGAACTGAACCCAGGTTTGCAGGACATTACCTGGGTCTCTGGATTAATAGTCTAGCAATAATACCACAAAGCCATCGTCTAGGCCTCTAACTTGCATTTACGTAATGCTTTTCATCACCAAGCATCTCAAAGTATTTTATAAGTAATGTTTGAAGTGCAGAAAAGACATAGTTGTGAAGTGGAAAGCATGGGTGCCTATCTGATGAATATGACATTGAAACCATTTGTCCATAAAAGAAAGTAAAAGACTTGTGTAACTATCAAAACAGAAAACTTTATACAAAAGAGATTTAGGTCATTTGGTGTAAAAGATCAGTATTATGGAGCAAACTTAAAGAGGCAATATTAATTTATTTCCTCCCATATCACAAGCAATAGCATTCTCTATTTGCAAATTGTAGCTGAATGAATGAAACATTTCATAACTTACCGTGGCTTCTGGCTCATCTTTTACAAACTCAAATGAAATTGGCATGAATTTTGGTGTTCTTAAATCTTCACTTTTCAATCGGAATTTTCTGTCCCAAGATTCAAATTCTTCTAGAGTTAACAAACCATCTTTTTTACAATTGGTCGGTTTTATTGCTGCAAAAACAGAATTTAGAAATGTACCTCACAGTAGAAAATTATTTCCTTTGTGTCATTTTCAAAAAAATAACTTTCAGATAATTTCAAATTTGTATTTTCAACATGTGCATTTTCCCCAGAGAAAAGCGATAACTTCAATTTATATTGCACCTTTTATTAATAAAATCTGCTGGCACTGCACAGGGAGTAACAGAAAACAAAATATGACTGAGCCACACAAGGAAATATTAGGACAAATGACCAGAAGCTTGATCAAAAAGTAAGCTTTAAGGTACATCCTAAAAGGAGGACAATAAAATGTGTGTGAGAGAGAGTGTGAGAGAGAGTGAGTGAGTGTGAGAGTGAGTGAGTGTGAGAGTGAGTGAGTG
>NW_025972039.1:1150-3745 GCF_021869965.1 Rhincodon typus
GAGTGTGAGAGTGAGTGAGTGTGAGAGTGAGTGAGTGTGAGAGTGAGAGTGAGTGTGAGACTTTTGCTGACAAACACGAATATGCTTGAAGTGAACGCAGCTCTACCTACAGACACGGCTATGTTTTACAATAGAGATAGTAGGAACTGCCGATGCTGGAGTCTGAGATAACAAGGGATAGGTGGGATTAGAGATATCTTTTCTCCCACTTATCCTCTCCTCCCACCTCACTAACCAACCCCCACCCCCTTCCTACCTACTAGCCTCATCCCCGCCTCCTTGACCTGTCCGTCTTCCCTCTCTCCTCACTGAGCAACCTCCATCCCAACTCCCTACCTACACTCACCTTTACTGGCTTCATCCCCACCTCCTTGACCTGTCCGTCTTCTCTCCACCTATCTGCTCCTCTATCCACCTTTTATCATCGCCTCCCACTCTATTTATTTCAGAGCCCCCTTCCCCTTCCCCTCCCCCATTTCTGAAGAAGGGTCCAGACCCTAAACATCAGCTTTCCTGCTCCTCTGATGCTGCCTGGCCTGCTGTATTCATCCATGTTATCTGTTTTACAATAGTTACTTTTGTACCAAAGTACAACAGGAGGAAACAAACAGCTACAAAAGGAACAATCCTGTAAAATGATTGGTGTGTTAAAGAATGAATGGGGAGACAGTAGGAAGTGATGTCAGTAAGATGATCATTACTTTTAAAATAAACCAATCAGGAATTGGCCATAGAATATCTAGCCAATCAAAACCTGACCATCAAGCCAGTTAGAGTTGTGTGCCTGATCATACACAGGGGCTATTAGTTAGCAAGAGCTAATGAGGACAGGGGTTTGATGCAGAAGAACAAAGTGACAACAGAAGTAGTACGTCAAATTGACAGAACAGGAGTCTGGTGCCCAGCCAAGCAGCATCCCAAACTGAACTGGCTGGGGTGGCATGGTGAGAGTACTTAACACTACTGCCTCACAGCACCAGGGACCCACGTTTGATTCCAGCCATGGGCGACTGTCTGTGTGGAGCGTGCATGCTTTCCTCTAGATGCTTGGTTTTCCTCCCACCACCCAAAGATGTGCAGATCGGATGGATTGGCCATGCTCAATTGACCTGAAGCATCCAGGAGTGTCGTGTCGTGTCGTGCAGTGTACTGCAGTGCGGGTGCGGGTGCGGGTGTATGCTCTGTGAAGTTTGGTGCAGACTCAAATAGGCCAAATGGTCTCTATCTGCACTGCAGGGATTCTATGATTCTGATTGTAAACCTAATGCTTTGAGGCTGAAGGGATAGAAAGGACTTTTAGAAACTTTTCATTGGTCTGTGCCCAGTTGTGATATAGTACCATATTTCGTCAGCAAACTATGTCAAATAATTTCTACATTTAAGGAGAGAAGAAATTGGAAAAGATATAAAGCAGGTCATTTTGTTCTCTTCTCCCTTGTTTCTTACCATTTGAATGTTGTGAATTAAAAATTTAGTGCATTATTTTATTATTCAATCACCCTTTGAAATATAGTTATATTAAGAAGAGCCACAGAACTCAAAAGAACCTAGAGTAGATAGAATTTAGATATTGACAAGGATGCTGGATTTCAACAATGTCTTTTCATGTCTTAACTTGGGATCTTCATTTCTAATTCGATCTTGCTTTTAAACAAATCACAAACACTTAAAACGTAGTAGTGGCAGTTTTCTACATCGGCTTTGTTAAAAACAAAAGGACTTTCGTTTCAGTATGCACGAAGCTATTATAAAGCATTTGTTTATCATTTAAGGTTGTGTTGCGATTTACTTTTGTATCGCAGAGATTGCAATGTAGCTTTTCATCTTGGGTTCAGAAAAGCCCAAGTAAACTTGAAATATTGATTTAGTTTCTATAGACGGGAAAACTTGTTGAGAAATCAAAGCAAACTTGTCTATGTACTGTGATTTAAGTGACTAACACGTGGTCCTAGACTTGTACTCTATGATTTTCCCAAAATTTTAGCTGACTTCGGACTGGAGAAGTCCAGTCTTTTAACTATAAATTTCTTAGAGGGACATAATGACAGTAATTTTTCACACATGCAGCATGTTTAATATTGTTCATGCCTCACAACTATAGAGCCAGTATTTTTAATGACTTCCTTCTAGTTCTGCTGGATGTGCCTCAACTAAATCTATTTTTTTTTCTACTTTTACTGTAAACAGCTTCTCCATTCCATTTCCCTCTAATCTAGGTTCTCTTACAAAATGAGAATCCCAATGTAATTAAATCTGTTTCTAAAAGACCACTTTTTGCCTTAAATATTGTTACAATCAGCTGGTGAGGAGCTGATTTCCCCCCTATTTTATAACCCAGACTTGGCCAATTGTAACAAATATTCTTTTCTTTTTTAAAATCACACATCTACAACAGCATAGTTAAAAAGTAGTTTTAAGGAGACAATTACTTAGACTTCCTTGAAAGAAAAAATGAATAATAATAATAATTTTATTACCTAACAACTCAGAAGAAAATAATGAAAGTGGCATTAAACACAGTTAATAAACTTAAAAAGGGAAGAAGGCCGGAGAAGTCCAGTCTTTTAACTATAAATTTCTTAGAGGGACATAATG
>NW_025972039.1:3845-9977 GCF_021869965.1 Rhincodon typus
AATGTAACGGAGGAAGAGGTGGGGTTTAGGGCCGGTGTAGGTACGGAAGAGGGATTGTTCCACGTAACCTACAAAGAGGCAGGCGTAGCTTGGGCCCATGCGGGTACCCATGGCTACCCCCTTTGTCTGTAGGAGGTGGGAGGAATTGAAAGAGAAGTTGTTGAGGGTGAGGACGAGTTCGGCTAAGCGGATGAGGGTGTCAGTGGAGGGGGACTGGTCGGGCCTGCGGGACAGGAAGAAGCGGATGGCCTTAAGGCTATCTGCATGGGGAATGCAGGTGTAGAGGGACTGGACGTCCATGGTAAAGATGAGGTGTTGGGGACCGGGGAATTGGAAGTTCTGGAGGAGGTGGAGGGGGCGTGGGTGGTGTCATGGACATAGGTAGGGAGTTCCTGGACCAAGGGGGAGAAAATGGAGTCCAGATAGTTGGAGATCAGTTCGGTGGGGCAGGAGCAGGCGGAGACAATGGGTCGACCAGGGCAGTCAGGTTTGTGGATTTTGGGAAGGAGATAGAAGCGGGCAGTGCTAGGTTGGGGAACGATGAGGTTGGAGGCCGTGGGTGGGAGGTCACCTGAGGTGATGAGGTTGTGGATGGTTTGGGAGATGATGGTTTGGTGCTCAGGGGTGGGGTCATGATCAAGGGGGCGGTAGGAGGAGGTGTCAGAGAGTTGGCGTCTGGCCTCGGCGATGTCGAGGTCAGTGCGCCATACTACAACTGCGCCTCCCTTGTCCGCGGTGAGGTTGGGATGGGAGCAAAGGGCTGCACGTTCTGCGGCGGAGAGGTTGGAGTGGGTGAGAGGGGTGGAGAGGTTGAGGCGATTGATGTCTCGACGGCAGTTGGAGATGAAGAGGTCGAGGGAGGGTAGGAGGCCTTGGGGTGGTGTCCAGGAGGAGGGGGTGTGTTGGAAGCGGGAGAATGGGTCAGTAGAGGGAGGGTTAGGTTCACGGTTGAAGAAGTAAGCATGGAGGCGGAGGCGGCGGAAAAACTGCTCTATGTCCAAGCGTGAGCGGTATTCGTTGATCTGTGGGTGGAGGGGGACAAAGGTGAGCCCTTTACTGAGGACTGACCATTTGTCCTCAGTAAGGGGTAGGTCTGGAGGGATGGTGAAGACTCGGCAGGGCTGGGTGCTGCTGTCTCCTCTGGAGCTGCTGGCTGTGGAGGCAGTGAGCGGAGCGACGTCGGCGGTGGGCAACGCAACTCCGCCCACCGCCGACGCCGGAGTAGTTCAGGGTCTTTTTTGCGAGCAGAACGTAGATGTTCTGCGAAGCGGTCGCCAAGTCTACGCTTTGTTTTCCCAATGTAGAGGAGACCACATTGTGAGCAGCGAATGCAGTAGACTAGATTCTTGGAAGTGCAGGTGAAGTGTTGCTTCACCTGAAAGGTATGTTTGGGCCCTTGGATTCTGGGGAGGGAGGAGATAAATGCGCAGGTGTTGCGCCTTAGCCGGTTGCAGGGGAAGGTGCCGTAGGGTTGTGGGGAAGTGTTGGGGGTGAAGAAAGTGTGGACCAGGGTGTCCCAGAGGGACGGTCCCTGCGGAAGGCAGACAACGGAGCGGGGGAGAGAATGTGTCTGGTGGTGGCATCTTGCTGGAGGTGGAGGAAGTGGCATCTGATGATCTTCTGGATGTGGATGCTGGTGGGACGGCAGGTGAGGATAAGGGGAACCCTATCGCTGTTGCGGGAGGGAAGAGAAGGGGGGAGGGCACAGACAATTTTTAACTCTTTCTGCTGTTATAAAAACCTATATTTGTTCAACAATGTTCTTATGCCGAAGAAACCTGCCATGCTTACCTGGTCTGATTAACATGATTCCTATGTCCCTCACCATCACAGTTGGCTCTGAACCACCCTCAAATTGCCTGGCAAATCACTGTTTATCACACTGCTACTGAGGAAGACTTCAGATGAAATTTTTTTTTTTTTTTTTTTTTTTTTTAAAAAAGGCAGCTCGAATAACAAATGCCTGTCTTTCCAGAGGTGTTCAGTCTCTGAAATATCTCTCTGGTGTCATAGTATCAGATGGACCTTTTTTTTAAAAACAAAGGACATTTTAAATTTAATAATTCACAGGGCGTGGACATAGGTAATAAAGCTAGCATTTATTGCCCGACTCTTGCTCTTGAGAAGGGGTCGTGAGCTACCTCTGTAGTCTATATGGAGTAAATCATAACGATGCAATATAGACCAGATTAAGCAGAGATTTTCTGACCTAGGTTCAAATTTAAAGAGAAATTTGAAAAGTAACAACATTGGTATTAAAAGCTGGAAAAATTGGCATGGTGGTTGTGTTACATTGGTTATCCACAGAAGCTGAAGAGAGGAAGCTGTGAGAATGATAGATGTGTCAAAACTGCATTTTCAAAAAGTTACCAAGATGTCTAACTCCAATGTCAACACAGGCAGAAGTGATAAATAGATATTTCAGGACTTTATTGAATACTATATTGTTGCACATAATATCCTCCATTCTATATCCTTAAGTTAATTACTTTTGACAAAGCCCAATTCGAATAAATATGAACAGAATTGATTCCAAACCTCAAAAATATCAAAATTAAATCTGAAAGACCATTACTTTGAATGTACTTCTTACAAAAGCCATGCAACTATACAACATTATACAATAGACACAAGTGAATGTAAACTAATGAGATTAAAAAATAATAAGTTAAATTCCATTTTTTAAATTCTGGATTAGTTAATCTATTCACAAATGCTAAAAGTATCACTTAGCTTTCCATCATACCTGGGCTTTTGTGTAAAGTGAATGATTCTGGAAGTAAAATATTAGACTTTCTTCCTGATTTTGATGAATACTTTGTTACACTGCTTGATTCATACTCGCCAGTAGTTATGTGCATCTTGTGCGCAACTGGATTTAGACCATCAGGAATCATGCGTGGACTATTGGAGTAAAGCTGAAAGGACTTGTTGCCATTTCCTAGAATAGTTTTATAAATGTTCCGTTTGGAACACTGACTCTGGTTGTAGTTCTATAAACACAAAAATATCCATTAACAGAAAATAGCTTCAAAAATAATAAAGCATCACTATTTGTTCTCCCATGGTATTATTCAAAATAACTTCTTCCTGTAACTTTACTTGCCTTTCACAACTGCACTTCTCATCTCCCTACCTGGTTGTTTCTTTCCTTTCCAGAAAATGCACCATAAACCAAAATGCAAATATACATAACAAAACTAGATCCTTCTTTCCCCACAGCCCCCGAGCATGCAACTCTATGTACGCTCACATACACAGAGAATTCCATTCCAGACAGTCTTCCATTCCTTCCCTCCAATAATTAAATGTATGTGATTATGGAAAATCATAAAACCACACAGGCCAGTCAGGAAATCAATAAAAACAAATCCACTGCAACAATTAGCTATACCACTTTAGAAAGGTTTGTCAGTTCAATCCACTTTAATAGGAAAAAATTACAAGCAAAGTAAAATATCAATTAGGCTTATTCTTACAAACCCAATCTATAGAATTTCTTATATATTACTTCAATTCGCCCATTTGCAACTCATTTCCTATCTAATGAACACAAAATAACAGACTTACGTAAACATTCCCTTACATCTTAAGATGAATTTACATGCAAACTTTTAATGCGCATTTAAGGTATTTGAGAATTTCATTCTTTTTTGCTGTCCTTGTCAGAAATTTGACATTTTGAAGAGAGAGAGAGAGATTATATTTGCCTTTAGGCTCTTAAATGCTGAACTAAATTAAGGACAGTTAAGTCATTAGGGTAGAGGGGTCATTAACTCAAACTAATCATGGTACAGGTCCTTAGATGGATTTTAATGCAATGCACATAAAGACAAAATTTTTTTGCAATGGTCACAACATTGACTATATTTTCCCCAAGTTTTCTTCTTAAATTTACCCGTTCTTCTCGTCCCTCTGCAAGGAGAACCACAATTCTGCCTTGGCGCTTCCGGCCAGTCCGACCCATTCTTTGTACCAAGCGAATGGGGCTCTTTTGAGCATCAAAGCAAATAATGAGGTCTACTTCACCAATGTCTAATCCTTCTTCACCAACACATGTAGAAACCAATGTGTTATAACCACCTTCCCGAAAGCGTTTCATAACCTGACAATAGGAAATATGGAAATAAGAAATTTTTGAAGCAATGTAAGTGCTATATACAAATAAGATGATCTTTGTCTTTACAAAATGAGATCCCAGCAAACTAACATCCTAAAATTTCATTTGCATCCTGTCCAGAAAAACATCAACTATAAATAAATGTGCAGGAAACTTTCAGGTCATCAATATTCTGAATTCAGCTATTGAATACATACAATTTCTTTTTTAATTTACAGCAAGACATTTATGATGCAACTGCATCTCCAAATCCTCGAGAACAATATTCAAAAATTACACAAGGTATGAATAAACTAAAATGAAGCTAGATTTACCATTTTCAGGAAAAACAATATTAATCATGAACTACCACTAGTGAATATGGAATGAAATCATAGTCAATTACCTATGGCAATGCACATCTATAGTTTCCAGGTAATACCAGAGGGTGTGGTTTATTTGTCCAGATGTGTACAGGCATCATTGAGAACATGTAGGAGTGGGCAATTCAGCGTACTCCGCAATTTGATCCAATCTCATCTCAGCCTCAACTCCACTTTCCTGTCCACTCCCGACAACATTTCAACCCATTACTAATGAAAAATCCATTTATCTCCTCAAACTTACACAACGTCCCAGCATCCACCACATTCTGGGCGAGAGAATTCAATAGATTCATGACCCTTTGAGTGAGGTCATTTCTCCTCATAGTTTTGGGATAAAGGTTAGCAGGTTTAAAACAATGACCTTTGATTCTAGGTTGCCCCACATACGAAAACATCTTATGTCAACTTTGTCAATCACCTTTAGCGTCTCATATACCTCAATTGGATCTCCTCCCATTCTTCTAAACTCCAGAAAGCCCTAAACTGCTCAGTCTCCCTTAAAGTAAACCTCCTCACGTCTACAATCAAGTGAACCTCCTCTGAACCACCTTCAACACAACTATATCTCTCCTCAAGTAAGGGGACCAAAATTTGCACACAATATTCCAGGGGCGGTTTCACCAATGCCTTGTACTGTTGCAACAACACTTCCCTACTTTTAAACTCTACTCCTTTAGCAATAAATGCCAACATTCCATTTGCCATACTCCATTTTAAAATAATTTTCTGTTTCTATGATAAAAGTATACATTAAAATTTAGAATGAAAATTGAATAGACTTGTCAGACTGAAAATACATTTGTCCACAGTAGAAAACCACACAGTTGGACCGGTGGTCACAATTCAGGACACATCACATCATGCAGCACCCTCGCCTTTCCTCATCACCAATATTAACACCAACGAACCCCTGGCACAGAATGGGACTCATAATTTAAGTGTATTAAGCTACAAAACAGACTATGCTTTTGAGTTGGATTTGCTGGAGAGATCTAAACTCAAATGATCAGTCAGGTTTTTAAATAGTAGAAAAGGCGTCAATAATCTATAAATAAATTAATTGTTTGATACGGCAGGTTTAACTACAGCCACACATTTGTTGGCAAGGCAGGAAGTGAAGTTACACATTTAGAAAGTTTATTTCTCCTTAGACTGTAATGAAGCTGTAGAATCGATTATGGAGATCTTGAGGGGACTGTTCTCATGCAAGACAGCATTAGAACATAGAACATAACAGCGCAGTACAGGCCCTTCGGCCCTCGATGTTGTGCTGACCTGTGAAACCAATCTGAAGCCCATCTAACCTACACTATTCCATTATCATCCATATGTTTATCCAATGACCATTTAAATGGCCTTAAAGTTGGCGAGTCTACTATTGTTGCAGGCAGGGCATTCCACGCCCTTACTACTCGCTGAGTAAAGAATCTACCTTTGACATCTGTCCTATATCTATCACCCCTCAATTTAAAGCTATGTCCCCTCGTGCTAGCCTTAGGAAAAAGGCTCTCGCTGTCCACCCTATCTAATCCTCTGATCATCTTGTATGTCTCTATTAAGTCACCTCTTAACCTACTCTCTAACAAAAACAGCCTCAAGTCCCTCAGCCTTTCCTCATAAGACCTTCCCTCCATACCAGGCAACATC
>NW_025972040.1:0-9977 GCF_021869965.1 Rhincodon typus
CTGATGCTGCTTGGATGTGTTCATCCAGTTCTACACCTTGTTACAACCAATATTTTCGCATTGGTTCTCTCTCTTGAGTAATGGAGGCGTTCCAGCCTCTCACATCCATGGCCTCATATGCTTTCCTATTGACTGCAGGCTCGATTTTTGCTGATATGCTGTAGAAACATAAGTCTGAAATCGGCAATGAGATTTGTGGCACTATAGTTATCTTGATGGCTCATTGTCCATTTCTAGGAAAATCTGAGCCTGTGCCTACAAGGCATGAGACAACAAGGTGCAGAGCTGGATGAACACAGCAGGCTCCTATGATGCTGCTTGGCCTGCTGTGTTCATCCAGCTCTGCACCTTGTTGTCTCAGATTTTCCAGCATCTGCAGTTCCTACTATCTCTGATACAATTTTAACCCCGCCTACAAGGCATGATTGTTCCTTCATCTTCACTTGAAACAAAAGCAAAGAGACCTTTATAGTGAATTAGCTCCAGAGATTGGAAAGCACCGCTGGCTCACAGAACCCACATGCTAAAGATATCTCTTGCCATGGACCATTGATGGAAGCTCAGACCCAGTACTGAGGCAGCAGATTTCTCTTCTAGTATGGCTAACTCGTCGTCCTTAATCCTGGGGCTCTACAGATTCAGTTCCTGGACACTGCTTTAGGCAAAAACATCAAGAAAAATCATGAAGACAACTTAAAAAAAAATCCTTTCTGATTCATTTTGTATTTATATGAGAGTTGTGGAAAAATACAGCTGCCACCGATGCTTGGGAACCATCTAATTGGATAGGAAGTAATCTTTCTGTCTTTCAATTTGCTGTTGTAAGGTGATGCTTGCAAAGATGAACTATTCCAGCGACAAATGATTAAAGCCGTGGTTTTGGGAGTCATGCGACTGGTTCACTGATGTTCTGAAGGGAAGGAAATCTGCTGTTCTTCCTGGGCTGGCCTACATGTGACACCAGACCCACAGCAATGGGACTGACTCTTAACTGCCCTCTGGGCAATTAGGGACGGGTAATAAATGCTGGCCTGGCCAATGACATCCACATCTCGTGAATGAATTGTAAAAAAAAAATTATTGAGCTGCCACAGAAAAAGAATTACTAACCCATCCTGATTTCCTTTAAAACTGAAAAGCACCCCTTAAACGATGAATTTAAGTCCTCTCTTTTTCACAGGCTGTTGTGTTGGGAGCTGTATATTTGAGTGGGAAGCCCCTGGAGTTAGTGCAACAAAACTGTCTGCCACTACCATGCACTATCCCATAACAACTGTGTTGCTGGCTCAATCTACTCATGATTGCTCCATGCTGACTTTGTGCTGAAAGGCCATTGTTGAGCGAAGGCAGCAGAGTGAAGGGGTGGGAACTCGGAAAATTAACCAACATATCCAATCGTGATTTCTTTCACTTCTGCTTTCCTGAAGGACAGGACAGTCCATGAGATCTGACAAACTGCAGAGTGAGATGTGAATCACTAGGTAAATCGCTACACTGAATCCAAGTGTTGGTAGCTGTCATATTAATTGTGGTTCAAATCTACTGTAGGAGAGAACAAAAAAGAACAAGCAAGAACAAGAACAGAAAATGAACAAAAGAACAAAGAAGACCAAAAGAGAAGTACAGCACAGGAACAGGCCCTTCGGCCCTCCAAGCCTGTGCTGATCATCGTGCCCTGACTAAACTAAAAACCAACCCTTCTGCCCTTATTCAGTCCGTATCCCTCTATTCCCTCCCTATTCATGTAACCATCCAGATGCCTCTTAAATGTCACCAATGTGCCTGCTTCCACTACCTCCTCTGGCAGTGTGTTCCAGGCTCCTACCACTCTCTGCGTGAAAAATTTTCCTCCCACATCTCCCTTAAACTTTCCCCTTCTCACCTTGAACCTGTGCCTCCTTGTAATTGAAACTTCAACCCTGGGGAAAAAGCCTCTGATTATCCACCCTATCTGTGCCTGTAATAATTTTGTAGACCTCTACCAGGTGTCCTCTCAGCCTCCGTCTTTCCAGTGAAAACAATTCTCGTCATTTTAACCTTTCTTCATAGCCAATACCCTTGAGACCGAGCAACATCCTGGTGAACCTTCTCTGCACTCTCTCTGAAGCTTCCATGTCCATGAGAGGAATGTAGAATCCATACCACTTGCCTGAGTCTTTCTTTCTTAAGGAGTGGATTTGGGAAACGATATTGGACGAAAATATGGCCTTCAATGGAGTCCTACTGGTTGTCTGGCCAGTTTACTAATAGCATACTGTGCTGCTTTTTCTGTTTAAGCTCAGTCAGGTGTGATTTTCCATTTTGATATAACAATATAAATGCAAGTTGAAAACGAGATAGCTCCTGCCATCAGGCTTAATGAATTGAAACGCTGGAGACAAATGCTGAGCTCGTGTGTCCAGTGTGATGAGGCTTCTCTTGTGGAAAGACTTGTCTTATTAATAATTCACTTTGATTGAGCCCTTCTGAGATCCCATTAAGAGAAACTCCCCACTGTTTTAAAAGTTCATACATTGAAAGTACTTTAGGTTGCTCAGGAGCTGGGATACATCTCATTGTTCAAACTTAACTGTTCAGTGCAATTTGAAGCTTATATTTATATAAATTTGTTGGCTGCATGTTGTCTTATTTTTCTCATTCCTCCTTCACCATGAATACTGTTTTCCTTTCCTAGTCCCTCAAAGGTGTTAACCCTTTCACCCAGAGGGTCCTTCTGTTCCCTGAATCAAGTGCCCATTCTTGTGATACTGAATATTGGCAAGCAGTTTTCCCACATGGAGGATATATCACAAGCCAAGTGCCTTCCTAATCACACTTAACATCCACATCCAGCATAGACTGCTATGGCGATAGCCTGGTGGTATTACCGCTGGACTATTAATCCAGAGAACCAGATAATGTTGCGGAGACCCGGGTTCGAATCCTGCTACGACAGATGGTGGAATTTGAATTCAATAAAATATCTGGAATTAAGAATCTAATGATGACCATGTCAATTGTTGGAAAAACCTGTCTGGTTCACTAATGCCCCTTAGGGAAGGAAGCTGCCATCCTTATCTAGTCTGGCCTACATGTGACTTCAGACCCACAGCAATATGGCTGACTACCATCTGGGCAATTAGGAATGGGCAATAAATGCTGTCTGGTCAACGACACCCTCATCCCGTGAATGAATAAAGGAAACACAGGCTTTTTTCACCTTTCCTCCCTTGGTCAGTGGCATTGGAGCCAGTTGTAGAAGATTGAAGCGCAAAAAAAAATTTAGATCACGATTAAACAGGAATGCAAAAGAAGTAGGTACCTATGATTGCATGTTGGTTGCATTAAGGCATCTAAAGCAGAATGGTTGAACTGTGAAGGTTGATGTACAGAGTCAGAGGTCTTTGCAAATATATGAATATGAAGATATACACTTGCACAATATGAATTTATTAATCCCTTGGATACTTTAATTTCCAGCGACAAAGAGTATATATGCATACTGCGACTATTTTAATGAATCAACTTTCCTCAGTAATACCTTGACCAATCAGAGTCAACCTGACTGGTTTAAATGTCAACAAAAATCAGCAATTAATTGTCAGTCATCATCTAATTGGTGCATGCTCCATGGCAATGCCTTTACCAGAGTCTGCTTGCCAAACAACCAGCACAAATGTAGTGTTACAGGGAAAAGGTAGGGGGATGGGTCTGGGTGGGATGTCCTTCGAAGGGTCGGTGTGGACTTGTTGGGCCAAATGGCTGTTTCCACACTGTAGGGATTCTATGGATTCTATTCTATTCTATAAAAGTGTAACAAAAAGAGAGAGTTACAGACATGTGCAACAGGGTAAAGAGACCATTGGCGTTGCCATCTTTGATAAGAGTGTTTGGCCAACACTCCTTGCTCTTGTTTGGATTTGTGTAGTTTTAGCAGAGGATAAACAAATGCAGAATAGGAAAATCTCCTATCTCTGACTCCTCCCTTCCCTTCCTCGACATTTCTGTTTCCATTTCTGGGGATAGACTGGCCACTAATATCCACTATAAACCTACTGACTCCCACAGCTACCTGGACTATACATCCTCACACCTCACTTCCTGTAAAGATTCCATCCCATTCTCTCAGTTCCTCCGTCTCCGTCGCATATGTTCAGATGAGGCCAACTTCGACAAGGGAGACTCCGAAATGTCCACCTTCTTCCTCAACCAAGGTTTCCCCAGCTCCGTTGTCGACAGGGCCCTCAACCAGGTCCAACCCAACTCCCGCACTTCTGCCCTCACCCCTTCTCTTCCCTCCCGCAACAGCGATAGGGTTCCCCTTATCCTTACCTACCATCCCACTAGCATCCACATCCAGAAGATCATCAGATGCCATTTCCGCCACCTCCAGCAAGATGCCACCACCAGACACATATTCCCCTCCCCTCCCTTGTCTGCCTTCCGCAGGGACTGTTCCCTCTGGGACACCCTGGTCCACACTTCCTTCACCCCAAACACCTCCCCACAGCCCTATGGCACCTTCCCCTGTAAGCGGCGAAGGAGCAACACCTGCCCATTTACCTCCTCCCTCCCCAGTATCCAAGGGCCCAAACATACCTTCCAGGTGAAGCAACACTTCACCTGTACTTCTCAGAATCTAGTCTACTGCATTCGCTGCTCACAATGTGGTCTCCTCTACATTGGGGAAACGAAGTGTAGACTTGGCGAACGCTTTGCAGAACATCTACGTTCTACTCGTAAAAAAGACCCTGAACTACCTGTTGCCTGCCACTTCAATGCACCACCCTGCTCTCCTGCCAACATCTCTGTCTCTGGCTTGCTACAGTGTTCCAGTGAAGCCCAACGCAAGCTGGAGGAACAACACCTCATTTTCCACTTGGGGACCCTGCAGCCCTCCGCACTCAATATTGTGTTCAATAATTTTAGGGCCGAAACTCTCCCATGTCCCAGCCCCCTACCCCACACACCAGGCCTTGTTACCACATAGCCTGCCATTACACACCCCCTGTTGTTAGTCACTAACAGTCCCCATTAACAACTACTCACCCTCCCAGCCTGATCGTTAGCAACTCCTTTGTCTGTCCAACTGTCTTTCTCTCTCTTTGGGCTCTATCCTATCGTTTACTCCCTACCCCACCCACCTCCCTATTTTCTGCATATAAACTGACGTTTTCCCAGCCACCATCAGTTCTGAGGAAGGGTCACCGGACCCGAAACGTTAACTCTGTTTTCTCCTTCACAGATGCTGCCAGACCTGCTGAGCTTTTCCAGCAACTTTATTTTTGTGCAAAATAGGAAAATGTGTTTTTGCTCAATCTTAAGGCCATACACTATAAGATGTAAGAGCAGAAGCTGGCCATTCAACCCATCAAGTCTGCTCCACTGTTCAAAGGGATCATTGCTCATCAGATAATCCTTAACTCTATTTTTCTGCCCTTTCCCCATGACCTTTGATTTCTTGTCAGGATGTCACTGATGGAGAGATTAATTGGTAAATTGAATAGGGAGTTTAACACAACACAGGAAAAGATCTAAATTCTTTAGGTAATCAATTCGACAATGTGATCCTCCTAATTCCTGTGATTCTTCAATGAGAATGGCATATCCTAAATAATAACCATCCAAAAGCAAAATAAAGAAATAAGAGAGAAAGGATACAACAAATAAGGAAACAAATTGGAGGTAGAAGTTATGATCCAAAATTGTTCTGAGTCCAGAGGGCTGTGATGGGCCCTGTATAAAGATGGGATGCTTTTCCTGTAAATTGCATAGAGCTTCACTGCAATACTTCAGTAAGTGAAGGACAGTAAGGTCAGAGTGGGAACAAACTGGTGAATTAAAATGACAGGTGACGGGAAGCTCAAGGTTACACTTGCAGACTGAATGGATGTATTCTGCAAAGCGGCCACCCAGTCTGTGTTGGATATTCTCAATGTGAAAGAGATCACACTGTGAGCAGCTGTTAATGCCCCGAATTGGATAACCACTGGTAAGTGCAGGATCCTTTAATCAGACAGAAAGTGTGTACAACATGAGAAAACTACACTGTATACATCAATTGGCTTTTTTATTGTGCCCTTCACTGTTGTTAAATATGTAGCCATTTCTCCTTGTGTCATGTCAATGAAATAACTATTTGAAAGGTGTCAATGTTGTGTGTTATCAAAAACAATTAATCTAATCGGATGACATGTGGCCGTCAAGGATTCGTAATCTGAGATTTCAGCAGGCAGTTTTAAGATGATATTAACTCCAGTCTAATACTTTTAGGTGTCTCAGAACTATCTCTCTGATACATGCAGGACATATGCTGTCTATTTCCTCACCATGTTTCTCTGCACAAGCTTGTGCTCCAGAAAGCTCTAATTATAGTGTTTACCTGATGTCTACATTGGGAAATCTCCAGGCTCTAAAGCTTTTAGCTGACTTTGCTGGCCTTAATAACTGCATGCAATCCAAACCGATAACTACCAGCTAACGGTTGGGATAAAGTGCTCCCACTAACCCTCTTTCCTATACTCCAGCTAAGGTCCTGTTTGGTTACGAGCGGTATAGGATGCGTTGCTAGTGGTTCTTAACAGGAAGAGACATTTGTCTTAACAATTTAACTTATGTTACTGCGATAGGAACAAGTTACATTGACTAGCTGACACATTATTACAAAGAATATACAGTGCCAGCGTAAAACATCTGACCCCATCAAACCAAAATCATCATTCTCCATCCAGGACTATATGACACCAATGGATTGAATGAAGCTTAATGTAGTCTCCAACATTAACCCTCGCAGAACCATTACACTATAAACATTAACCAGAGTGAAAGCAGAATTGCTAAATTCTGCCTCAATGTCCCAGGACAAGGAAGTAGAGTGGGAGGGGTGGAGGAAATCTGATCTAAAACATAAAATCATTTGGTTCAATATCAATGGCAAAAGATTTTGAAGGGAGGAATGTTTTAACTCTGGATCTGAAATGCCACACATTATGTTGGAAAATTATTCCATAAACAATCGTAAAAAGGAGCTAGAATAGAATGCCGAACTGACAGGACTGGAGACAAAAATAAAACACTGCTAAATATGTAATAAAATTGATTTGTTGTTTGTGGGGATGAAGCAACATTCTTGTTCCATAATTGATTCATGTGATGATATGATACCAGCTGATGTTATTGTCATACAAATCTGATACCAGTCTGAAATCTATTTTTCTGGTTTTAGCAAGGTGATCTTTCAGCAAAACACAAGTATACAATTCTACAGATTTGGTTTCAACAAAATAATACAAGTTCTTTGCACAAAGAAAACTAAGAAAACCGTAGAACAAATCAAACAATTTACATGTGACAGTCATAGGTTAGTCATTTCAAAACACACATTGAAATACAATCTCATTAGTCCCAACACCACCCCTCTATAGTACTCATCCCAATGAGAATTCCCTTCTCTATCACATCTATAGGGTTTAACAGATACTTACATTCCTGATCTTGAGAATTTGAAACTGTCTTCCTTGCATCTTCATACAACTGAGATTAAACTTTCTCAGCCTCAAACAATTCCTTTACAGTTCTAACCATACACTTTTAATCTTGAACTTTCAAAATAATACCTTACACTGAGGTAATATAATTTCTTATCAGTTCAAAAGTACCTCCTTTGTTCAGTAGCAATAGGCATATTCATGCAGTTTCAGCAGAGAATTCTGTCAAGCTAAAACCAGGAGAGTTTAATTCAAGCATTGGATGATGTTTCCCATAAACCATAAATAATTCCACTGTAGAATCTTCTGACTGAAGGCTGATAAACCACACAGCTTACATTTTCCGTGAGTCAGCACAAGCATAAAGAACAAAATAGAATATAGAACAGTACAGCACAGTACAGGTCCTTCAGCCCACGATGTTGTGTCAATCTATTATCCTGCTCTAAGACCAAACTACTCTGCATACCCTACATTTTACTGTCATCTATGTGCCTATCCAACAGTCGCTTGAATGTCCTTAATGTTTCTGACTCCACTACCAGCCGGCAGCGTATTCCACGCACCCGCCACTCTCTGTGTAAAGAACCTACCTCTGACATCTCCCCTATATCTTTGTCCAATCACCTTAAAATTATACCCCCTTGTAATAGTCATTTCTGCCCTGGGAAAAAGTCTCTGGCTATCCACTCTATCTTTGCCTCTCATCACCTTGTACACCTCTATCAAGTCACCTCTCACCCTTCTTCGCTCCAATGAGAAAAGCCCTAGGCCTCTCAACCTTTCCTCATAAGACCTGCCCTCCAGTCCAGGCAGCATCCTGGTAAATCTCCTCTGCACCCTCTCTAAAGCTTCCACATCCTTCCTCTCATGAGGCAACCAGAACTGAACACAATATTCGAAGTGCGGTCTAACCAGGGTTTTATAAAGCTAATAAAAATAGCCTTCTATGTTGCAGCTTTAGATGATTTGGACATCAAGGTAAGGAAAACTCCTGGTGGTTCATTGTCACAGGAGAGAGGTTGTGGAATCTTGAATTGTTTTTGCAGAAGTGTTGGAGGCTCAAGGGTGGTCTGATAGAAGCATAAAAAATGATGAAAGTCATGAATAGGGTGGATAGTCAGAGTCTTTTCCTCAGGATGGAAATGTCAAATACCAGGGGACATAGGTCATGTTAAAAGGAGGAAAGTTTAAAGGAGGTATGCGAGGCAGATGTTTTGCACAGAAGATTGTAGGTGCCAGTGGAGATGGTAGAAACAGATACTATAACAACATTTAAGAAGCATGTAGAAAGGCACATGAACAGGCCAGGAATAAAGGGATACAGACCCATGTGCAGGCAGATGGGATTAGTTTACGATAGCGTCATGGTTGGCACAGGCATGATGGGCCGAAAGCCCGATTCCTGAGCTGTACAATTCTATTGTTTTATAGGATTTGTTGCAGGGCCAGAGACAGAGGAGAAAGAATCCATGAACCTCTCTGTGTTTTCAGAGAACTCAGAAAGTATGTTAAGATTTGCAGATATTCCCTGAGATTGCAGCATGATTAACAAAGAGACCCCTGCACACAAAATCTCTGCTTTGAAATAACAAAGTATTTTAATTTTACAGTCTGTCACTTCAGACAATTACACAGTGCTAGCCGCATATTCCAATTTAGTCCAAACAGCTTCAAACAATTACATCGTTATTGTTCAGTTTATTAAAATATAATAAATATGAAAGGTGCTTTTGTTGTGAAGCATAAAATTGCTAGTAGTATGGAAGGAACACCTCCTTGCTCACACCAAACCACCCTTTTCATTCATCCTTGTTACAGTATAAAAAAAAATACAGCTGGCCAATGAATGTAGAAAAGCTTCATCCCAATTTCCAGTACAGAAACAAGCTGTTTGTTCCAAAACAGAATACCCCTCGTCCTCACGTATCACCCCACCAACCTCTGGATCCAACGCATCAGCCTCCGACAATTCCGCCATCTGCAATCCGACCCCACCACCAAAGACATTTTTCCCTCCCCACCCTTATCTGCTTTCCGGAGGGACCACTCTCTCTGTGACTCCCTTGTCCGCTCCACACTCCCGTCCAGCCCCACCACACCTGGTACTTTTCCCTGCAATCGCAGGAAGTGCTACACCTGCCCCCATACCTCCTTCCCCACCCCCATCCCAGGCCCCAAGAAGACTTTCCACCTCAAGCAGGTGTTCACCTGCACATCTGCTAATGTGGTATACTGCATCCGCTGTTCCCGTTGTGGCCTCCTCTACATCGGGGAAACTAAGCGGAAGCTTGGGGACCACTTTGCAGAACACCTACGCTCGGTTCGCAATAAACAACTGCACCTCCCAGTCGTGAACCATTTCAACTCCCCCTCCCATTCCTCAGATGACATGTCCATCCTGGGCCTCCTGCAGTGCCACAACGATGCCACCCGAAGGTTGCAGGAACAGCAACTCATATTCCGCTTGGGAACCCTGCAGCCCAATGGTATCAATGTGGATTTCACAAG
>NW_025972041.1:0-9976 GCF_021869965.1 Rhincodon typus
CCCGAAACGTCAGCCTTCCTGCTCCTCTGATGCTGCTTGGCCTGCTGTGTTCATCCAGCTCTACATCTTGTTATCTTAGCTGAGGACATATTACTGATTACTGCATCACTCCACCTACCCGTTTATTCAACCTTGGTTTCTTGTTAGTAGCCAATCCTTTATTCGTTGATAGATCACTTGCAACCACATGAGCTGTTGTCTTGTGCAATAACCTTTATGTGGTACCTTAAAAAATGTCTTATGAAAATCCAAACTTTTTGGAACTTTTGGATTGTATTTCAATTTTCTAATTATCCTCCTCCTACCTCCTTAATAAAGGGTTCTAGCATTTTCCCAGTAATATACTTCAGAATAAATCAACTTTGGTTTCCTTGTTACTTGTGTGAACTTGCAATTTGCTAGACTCTTTCCAAAGCCTGAGGAATTCTGGGAGATCACAGCCAAACCCCTTTCTCTGCTGACATTTCCTTAAGGCCCAAAGTTGCGGGCCATTAGATCCAGGAGACTTGTCAAACTTTCACTCCAATAGTTTTCCAAACACTTTTTTTCTGGCAAGCATGGCTATTTTAAATTGCTCCTTCTTTTTGGCAGTATTTTTTTTCTCCTATTCTTTGTATTGTTTATTACAATACCAGACCTGTAATACAAAAGTACATGTTTCAGTTTTAATATTAACACCTATTTTGAACAATGCTGTTTAACTGCGTTAATTTTGCTCCACTTTGTTAAACTGTAGATTGTTCTTGGTAAATCGACCTTTGAAACTTAGAAAAATCTTTCTGAAACCTTGGGTCAACACATACAGTGCTTGTAAAAGGTAAACTGTCGGTGTGGATGTTTGTCATTTTGAAACATGAAAACAATGCTCTTTGTAAGTTGTCATGTAGAATCTGCTTTGTGTGGGGGTGTCTTAAATTCACATGTGTTTTCTTGGTAATGTCATCTGTATTGCATACTTAATCACGTAAGGTGGTTACAACTTTATTCATAGATTCTGGTGTCTATAAACAGTCTTATATAGATGTCAAGTTATATGCTATGATCAATGACATTTCCCAATTATGAAATGTATACTTTTTTTAAGTGATATTTTTGCTAAGTAATTGACATTACACTATCTACTTTACATTCTTTCTTTAAGTCTCTTTTGAGTCCCATTCTCCGAGCTATAAATGTGGACACCAGTGCCCAACTGCCAGGTACATCATTCCTGGAATGTATCAACTTGCAATTTTTACAGTGGTAAACAGATGTTGGAAAACCCACCAGCCTATACACAAAATGAGTGCCTTAGATAGTCATTTAACAGCGACTTAAGGGCCTCTTCCTGCTGCCTCCAGGATTTTAAGTGGCAAGGGTCACACCAAGCACAGAGTTCTCATTGACCACCTGTGAACATTGGAGGCTGCCCTATTCCCCACCAAGTTGTATTACTTTTGTGTTTGCCCAATTTGTCCTCTCTGTCCACCTCGATGCCCCGCCCCACACAAACCCCTTTGCAAGAAGTCAGACATACCGGGTATCTTGAATTTTAAGCTCCATCACAACTTGCCACCACTGGACTGATTGCTTTCCTAGTGGTGACGACCAGTCATGATGGCTTGTAGCCATTTAGTTGGCCAACTGAACAGAGGATAAGTGTGAGGTGATTCACTTGGGTGGAACAAACAAGGCAAGAGAATACATGATAAAAGATAGGACTCTGAAAGCATAGATTTTAAGAGGTAATTCTGGAACATTATAAGACTGTCATTTAGGCCACAGCCAAAGTATTGTGTTCAGTTCTGAAATCCCCATTATAGAAGGGATGTAATTGCACTGGGATGTTCCCTGGACTGGAGAATATTAGTTATGAAGAGAGATTAGTCAGACTGGGGTTGTTTTCCATGAAGTCTCAAAGGTTTTTGGGGGAAATTATTGAGATATATAAATTTATTAAGAGCATGGACACGGTAGAGAAAAAGGAATTTTTCTCCTTGGCAGAGGGATCAATGACCAGGGGACATAGATTTAAGCTCAAGGGCAGGAGGTTTAGAGGGGATGTGAGGAAAAATTTTTTCACTCAGAGGGTGGTGGGAATCAGGAACTCACTGCTTGTGTGAGTGGTAGATGCAGAAACATTTAAGAAATAATTAGATGTGCACTTGCAATGATAAGGCTATGGGCCAAGTGCTGAAAAATGGGATTGGAGTGTGGGGTAGAAATACCACCCCTGTATAAAATCTAACTCTTTGTTGTGGAAGTGGAAATCAAATGCAAAATATTGGATGCAGCAAGATGAAGCACAGTTTGAAAAGCAGCCCGAGTCAATCTTCTGATATAAATTCCTCTTGTTAAATAAGACCTTGGAATTGCTGTGGTTATCTTGTTCATAGCCTAAAGAATAAACTTTTACTCTGATGAGAAAATGTTTCTTCAGTGTAACAATGGTTACGTTTTGTTAAAGCATTGGCCCACCTATTTTTTTGTAACATGTTTATCCAGTTGTGATGTATCGATCAATGATAGTTCCAAAATTATGCCCATCAAACTATGACAGCAGTCGATCATCTCAAACTAAAGAAAAATGCAGATTGAGGCTTAATAAAAAATCATGAGCTCACAGTCACAGATTATGTTCAAAATTTGTGAAAGCGAAAGGAATAAATTTACATCCCAGTTCTAACTGGAAGTGTGATCTAGCAGAGGATTAAGCCGCTGCAGGGAAAAAGAGTGTGCACAAGTTAATTGAAAAGGAACATCAGAGATGCAGGGTACATGGAGTTCTCTAACTCGTGGATATAGGATTCAATATTTTCAAGATGTATGGACTTTAAGATCTGAACATCCATAGCTGATTCACCGCACCCACAGTGTAGTTTAGCAAGACTCCACAGGAACAGCCAGAAACTGGACTGAGACCTGGATACATCAGTGTTTCTGGGATTATTATTTGTTTGGAAAAGAAACTCGATTTCTTGGCAGAAATAATTTTCTAATTATATTCTCTTCTTCCCAGTGTTGATGTATTTTTAAGTTCAGGATTATCTTAAGTTATTTTGTTTCTTCAGTGCATTATTTCCAGCCAAATGTAATACCATCTATTATCTCCGTAGAATCCCTACAGTGTGGAAACAGGCCCTTCGGCCCAACAAGTCTATACTGACCCTCAGAGCATCCCATCCAGACCCATCCCCCTGTAACCCACCTAATCTGCACATCCCTGAACACTATGGGTAATTTAGCATGGCCAATCCACCTAGTCTGCATATCTTTGGACTGTGGGAGGAAACTGGAGCACCCAGAGGAAACCCACACAGGCACAGGGAGAGTGTGCAAACTCCACACAGTCGCCCGAGGGTGGAAATGAACCCGGGCCCCTGGTGCTGTGTGGCAGCAGTGCTAATAACTGAGCCACCATGCCACCCCATGTTACTCTGCCATTCAGTCAGATGCTCTGTTAATTAGACGCACTGCTTTTGAAGTAATGACAAGTTTTTAGAGAACATTTTACAGGCATGACCATGCAGAAAAATCACTCAATTAGACTTTTAGGTTAAATAAGACTGTATAATCAATAAGCAAAAACAAAACCTTTTAAACACCACTTAGTAGACAGCTTCAGTCACAGAGTTTTGACTTCTTGTAAGGAATTGCTTTTTAAACATGATGGTATTTCAATCAAGACTTATTTTCATTTCCCGTTTCAAAAGGTTAGAGGGATGCCCAATGAACTAGTTTCTTCAGCAATTTTATGATGAAAAGGTGCAGTAGTTTTGTGGTCATTACATTAATCTAATAATCCAAGAAGGATATCACATCCAGCCACAACAGTTTATATCAGGTGACAGGTTATCAAAAAACTAGCATCAGTTAATATGACTGTGAAGCAGTGAGTGTAAGACAAAAAAGCTGCTTCACTGATGTTCTCAGAGAAAACTGTCCTGTCCCAACCTGGCCTCTTTACTTTCAGATCAACCAATTTGTTTTTTAACTAATAAAAATCCCTTCTTTCCAGGTCAGAGATAAAGGTATTTTCTCAGAACACTACTCCTTGTGATATTTGCTACCTCCACCAATATGTGGTAATGGGTAGAGATGGTTTGAGGTAACCTGCTGCTATTGATCTTCCCTTGTCTTTGCTTTGTCCAGGCCTTATAGAGTGAATAGTAGTTGAGGACACATCAACACAGAGTATGTACAAAAGAGGCACTGTTAGATAACAAGAAGGTTTATTACTTTCTCACAATAAGTACAACTACATTTGATCAGGCATAATAACTAGGACCATAAGGAACTGTTACAGATACATTTGTTCTTTTTGAATTTGAGAATAAAACAATCTGTTTCCACCACAGATTGTGTATGACCTAAGTAGAATGGATGGAGCCAATGTAAAATGAACTTCTTCAGATCCATAACCTTATACAACAAAACTGTTTTCTAAAATTGCAACTCATTTGAATATAATTACCCTGATTACATTCAACATAGCTGCAATACACTGCAAAACTGAGGATCAAATGTCTGTTTGCACCAATATATGTTTTCTCATCCTGAGCAAGGCAATCAGGTCAAGAATTTCCCCTCCATAGTGTGTTTTTATGGGTCCTAATAGCATTTCAGTAGGATATGCTGAGCAGCCAGCTGTTTCCAGTGTGGCTCACATAATGGATCTCCTTGAGAAGGGTGTCCATGTGCCCATGTTTAGTGTACATCTTAAGCCTGTGAACCCAACACTATCCTGAATCCAGAGAGCTCAACCATCTGATGCAACATCAGGAAACAAGAATTAGGTCCTAACAACATACAGAAAAAATCTGTTATAATTCAATCAGAAATGTGGACAGAGTTGAAGGAATTGGGGCTTGGGGATTGGGACTCAAGGCCTAAAGGAGGAGTGGGATTTGAGATTGAGTGGTGTCAACTATGGTCAGCTAGGGACCAAAATGGGAGCCTGGACCAGAAGCCAGTCAGATGGCTCAAGGAGGGAGCTGAAAGCCATAAGACCCCCATGCTATAAGCCAATCTGCAGTATATTGAACCATGTTATAACGTATTTCCAGAGTATTTACTTGTCATTCCACAATCAGCAAGTTTTGAGGGGCTGGTATACTGGTAATGTCATTGGACATGTAATCGAGTGGCTGAAGCTAATGTTCTAGACATGGGTCTAAATCTCACAATGGCAACTGGTCACACATTGATCCCAATGTCCTTGCACATGACTGCACCTATCTTTCATTTCTAAAATTGAGCACTGTCACATCCCACAACTCATCTTTGACAATCTCCAATCAGGTTTCCATCTTAGCTATCGTACAGAAATGGTCCTTACAACAGCCACAAATGATATCTAACTGTGGCCATGGTACAATATCCTTCTTTATTTTTCATAAACTGTCTGAAACTTTGTCACCTCCCGTGCTTCTCTGGTGTCAGTCTGCATGATGCTGGCCTTGCCTACTGTCCATTGATACCAGTCATAGCCACTGGTTATCCTGCAGTGGCCCCTCTTCCTATTCCCATATTGTTATATCTCCTGTCTCTATAATGTCTACCTTAGTCCCCTATAATTTCCTGCCTTCGTTTTGTCCCACAGCGCTACCTCTTCTCCACTGATCCACTGTTTCAGATTTGCCATATTACTTCTCCCACGTTCTGTGCGAGATAAGCAAAACATTGGTCCCTGCCACTAAATCTGTTCTTTAGCCACCAAATTGAATTCTTCCCCATTCGACATCTGAGGCTGAACCCGATGTTTCACAATATCAGTTTCCTATCTCATACTGAGCTGGGTTTCTTGTCCCATTTTCTCTCCATCAACATAACTTCTACCTCTAATGTACCTCCGTTTTCAATCCCAGTCTCAGATCATCATCTAGTGAAACCTTTGTTCATAGTTATGTTACCTCCTGATTCAGCTTTGCTGTCTGGCTGAACCACCACCTGGCACCCTCCATACAATCTTACCCAAACTCACAGTAAGCCTCATTCATCTATCATTTCTTTGCTCAATGACTTTTTATGGCACATAGTTCAGCAAACACTTGAACTTCAAATTTGCTTAGTTGTGTTCAAATCTTTCCACTCTCTAACATCATCCAACACTCCATTCTTCCAAGATCACTACACTCATCCAATTCTGGCCTTTTGCAAATCACATGATTGGTCACAATGCTTCAGCTGCCAAGGCCCTGAATTCTAGACTCCTTACCTAAGCCATCTGCCTCTGTAACATTCTCTCCTCATTTAAGTTGCTTCTGAAAATCGAGATGATTGAACAAGCTTTGAGTTATCTAGAAAGAAAAACACAGATTGCAGGAAAAAAACTCAGCTGGTCTGGCGTTCTAAAGAAGGTCACTGGACAGACACTCTAACTCTGCTTTTTCTCCCAGATACACCAGACATGCTGAGTTTTTCCAGCAATTTGTGTTTTTGTGTCTGATTTCCAGTATCCACAGTTCTTTTGTTTTTTGAGCTATCTATCCCGATAGTTCTGTATGTAATTCTATGTTAAACTTTGTTTCATAACAATTCTGGAAAACATCTAGGGAGGTTTTATGGTGTGTACTCCAGCAATATGAATATATAATTTAAGAACTAAACAGCAATGTAAGAAGTTGTTCCTTTAGGTCCAAGGCAGTATCAAGTGATATTTGTCACATTAGCCAGCTGCTTATTGTTTCATTATCCTTGTGGGTCATGGAATTCAAAGCCTCAATAGCTGCAGTTGAAAAAAAATAGACAGAAAGCAATCTAGTTACAGACTGAAAGGGTCCCCACATATACCAGAAACACTTGATAAAATGCCTATGACACTCAAAGACCTAGAAAGCAATTCATTTCAATTCCGTGCATAGAACAGACTTTCATTGTATTAATATTCAATTAATGTACAACGTTGACTACATTTTTGTTATTCATTAATGCCCAATATCCAAGAAATTGCCATGAAAATTTAATCTTCCTGTATCAATTTTCATGAGTCATGAACAAATACTCAGATGGTCTAAAGGAAGTTATAGAGACAAGAAAAGGTGAGGTGCTGAAGAGACAGGAATTGGTAACTACAGCTATCAAACAACCAGATGACAAAGTATACAGTTGAAACAGGAGTGCTAGTTAAACAGGACCTTGTGCTGTATAGGATACGGGTAGCAGAGTTTTGGATGAGCAGAAGCTTGCAGAGCATGGAAGTTGAAAAGCTTGCCAGTAGACCAATGGTCTAATTGAGTCTGGGGGTTATGAGGAGGTTTATGCAATTTCAGGAGTAGTAGACTCAGCCTGAATTGGAAGCATGCTATTTACAGAAACGTAGGTGGTAAATCTATAAGTACAAGGAATCAAGTAGGGTGCCTAATTTACAAACAATCTGGTTTGACCTGAGTCACTGACCTAACTTCAATGGAAAATAAACAAGTGAGTAATAATTAGTGATTTTCAAATTCATAGTCTCAATATGTTGTCCACTGTTGTGTTAATATTTAAATAATATTGTATTAAATAGGTTCATAATATATCCTCTGCTTTTTCTTTAAGTGGGCTCAAGGTGCATTCAATGCCCAATCAATTTCAAATTCTCTAGGAAATCTCAGTACAAATAGATCATTTGTATTCATACATTCATCCTTATTAAATTTTATAATGAAAACTCAATGTGCCAGGCAATGCCACACATGAACAGAAAGAATAAATGGTTTTACTTGTTATGTGAATTAGATGTTCACTAGGCATTGTATCCCCTGTGTACACAGTGTGTTTAAATATTATTACTATTTCAAAATAGTTTTCACGGATTTTCTTTATTTAATTTTGTTTGATTGGCATTGAGTATTCAGTACATAATACTTATTTAGTGTAATAAACTCAAAAATCATCTTTGGTACATTCATAATATTTTAAGAAATGGCTTTTCAATGAAGAGAGGGTGGACACAGGTTCCTCAAGATTCTTCTAAGTGATTTTCAATAAACTCATGACAATGTTCAGATACTCAGCAATTTAATTGAAATAGTTACAAATTGCATTCATAACAATACTAATTGCTCTTACTGTAATATCTAACAACTTTGTGAATCCATTACTTTGAATGCATTTGTAATATTGCTAGATTCAGTAATAAGAACAGTTCTTTATTACATGTAATAACTCTATCTTTAGAAATGAGAGGGTGGACTGCTGTGAGTGGAAAGGCCATAGAATTGAGATGGAAGTTTTGAGGTGGGGTGGTCGAGTGGGCCTTGTAGTTGGTGTCATGGTCTTCCTGATGCTCAGATGTAAGGAGGTCTTTGCCTACCAGTTCAATGTCAAGTTAAGTCCCTTAAGGTTTCAGTTAAAGACCACGTAAAAGTTTCATTCTGCTACTGCTGATAAATTACCATTGGGGTATAAAGGGCTGAGTGGGAGGGGAGTCAGCTTAGTAAATGCTATTGATCTCTGTGGGCTCAGAGGTGAGTAAAGACTAATAACAAAGGCTGTCCCTCAGAAAGCTGACCCTCCCCCAAGAACATTTTCTGAAGAAGGGTCTAGGCCCGAAACGTCAGCTTTCCTGCTCCTACGATGCTGCTTGGCCTGCTGTGTCCATCCAGCTCTACACCTTGTTATCTCAGATTCTCCAGCATCTGCAGTTCCTACTATCTCTCCCCCAAGAACAGTTGACCCCCACCCCAACCTACTTTAGGGCCTGACTGAATAATCTTTGGAAGCTTAAAATAGTTACCTCTAAAACTGGACAATTGGGGCTTGATCTGATAGTAGAGATGAGGTGATGCGTTGATCATATTCGAGTCAGCGCTGTAATTATAAGAGCTCCTTCTAGGCATGATGGATATTTGACTAATGCTGGTTCTGGAATGCTAACAGTTACACAGCATGCATGAAACATGCTTTTCTTTGCCCACAGAGAAGGAGATCAGAGGAGCTGAATGCAGACAAGGAGGTTGAGTAACTATAGAAATCAGCAGATTCAAACTTGGAAAGTTAGATAGAAAGAAACATATTCTGAGCTTGCATTGTTCAACTCACTGATTAGACAATGAAACCCACCATATGATGTACATCCTGAAAGAAGCCAATCACTTATGTCTGCAATAAAAGTTTGTAGTGAATCTAGAAAATTAACAATTAGAAAAGGCTGCTGCAGACTCTGTATCTTTTCCTTTGGATTCCAAGTGCTTCTCCCCAGCAGATTCTCAAATGAACATCTTTAGTTGCTTTAACCTCACAGACCTGAAAGTGGTTGTTTTCCTCACAACATCTCCATTCAACATCTCCTCCACAGCACGGGACCAGTGGTGGCTTAATTATTCAATTAGCCGTGTGTGATCAAGGGATACAGATAATGCCACAACTAATAATCCAGAGGCCCAGAATAATACACTGGGGCATGAATTCAAATTGCACCATGGCAGATGGTTGTGTTTTAATTTAATCAATAGAAATCTGAAACAAAGAAGAAGTACTCCAACAGTGACCAAAGCAAAAAATTCAATTATCCTTAAAATCTCTGGCTCACTAATGTCCTTTATGTAAGGACCATGCTTACATGGTCTGGCATTTGTTTGACCCTAAATGCCTAGTAATGCATTTTATAATGGACCAGACCAAACCCCCTCAAAATCTATTTAGTCTCGACACTAATCTTTTCGTATTTTAAAGGTAAGTTTAAGGTGTTGCATTCCAGATGCAACTTGATTGGTCAAACTACTTGACATTAAGGAAAACACACTTTACTTTCACACTGCAGTTAAAATTGGGGCAAAATAAAAAGAAAAGAAAAGAATTGGCTTAACTGTAACTATTGAAATGCTGAACAAAATAATGTATATAATAGATATATTAACTGCTACTAATTAACTGTTCCAATATTGGGTAACATCCCATAAACACATCATTGGTAAAGGCAAGAGATAACAAGGTGTAGAGCTGGATGAACACAGCAGGCCAAGCAGCATCATAGGAGCAGGAAGGCTGAAGTTTCGGGCCTAGACCCTTC
>NW_025972042.1:0-9976 GCF_021869965.1 Rhincodon typus
CACACACACACACACAGGCCCACACACACACACACACACACACAGGCCCGCACACACACACACCCACTCATACATTCCCACCCAGAGGATGGGTCATTGCCAGGCAGATACCCTGCAAGGTGCCACAACCTCCGGCCGCTGCCTTTTAGCCCTCTGCCTGCAAACCCCAATTTCAAAAACAAACTCCATCTCCCACCATCGCCTCCCCTCATCCTGGAAATGGTGGGGAGGGGAGGGGTGGGGAGCGTTGGGGATGTTGTGGGTGTACTCTCCACCACAGACACTGTTTGGCCAACAGCTTTCATTGGCTGGAATTCTGCCTTGGGGTCTTGTTACCAAGGAAACAGCCACCAGTGCCGTCACCAAAGCTGGTTGGTGAGTGTGGGTCAGAGGGGCCATTCTCTCTCATAAGCTCTCTGCCAGCCCACAGGAAAGGTTCCAGATATCTACTCAAGATTCTGGAACAATCTCTCACTCAGGCACTCTCACTGTCCCAGTCTTACACACTCAAACACTCAGACAGACTCTCCGTCCCAGTCTTACACACTGGAACATTCAGACAGACTCTCCGTCCCAGTCTTACACACTCGAACATTCAGACACACTCGCTGTCCCAGTCTTACACACTCAAACATTCAGACACACTTCTGTCCCAGTCTTACACACTCGAACATTCAGACAGACTCTCAGTCACATTCTTACACACTCGAACACTCAGATATTCCTTCACACACCTTCTGCTATTTGCTGCCTGCCAGCCCTTTACATGAGTGTAAGTGAGTCACTCCCAGCTATAAGAGCAATAATTCCAAGTAACTTATCAAATTGTGAATAATGTTACCTTGAATGGTAAATTATCAAGCTGCAGAACAGAAATAGGGAAAGTATTTGAAGAAATATTTTTTAAGCCCTTTCTTTACTTTGGCAAGTTTCTCCGTAAAATATTGACTTAAGTGTAAGTGACTAATGCACGGCATTCTATTTTGCCTGCAACGATGAGCTGAATTTTAAGTTCTCTCCCTCGCCTAGTGGGGGACAGTAATGATGATAAATTCCTCCTACACCCTCCAACCGACCCATCTTCCATATTAAAGAGGGGGCACTTGGAGTCCTGGGGTAATAGTGGACAATAATGCTACTTAAGGACCTTGTTCTGCCTCAGTCCAACATTACAAGAGATTAGGGAGAGCGGTGAGCCTTGCAGGTTTTATTAGATGGGTTAAGAAGTGTGCAGGAAGTGTGGCAAACCTCCTGTGTGGGTGGGAGGGGGTCACGCTGTGCCCATCAGCTACCGCCCCTGCATTCATAACCGATCAGGTTGACTAATAGATCTTGGAGGTGAAGGGTTCTCACCTTGAGGGGCAGAAATCCTGCTCCAATCTCATGAAAGCCCCTCCGAGCACAGAAACACTGCAGGGCAGGCAGGACCAAAGGTGAGTTGTCACTGCTCTGTCCTGAAGAAGTGTCCCAACCTGCAACATCAGCTTTCCTGCTCCTCCGAAGCTGCTTGGCCTGCTGTGTTCATCCAGCTCTACACTGTGTTGTCTCTGTCTCCAGCATCGGCAGTTCTTACTACCTCTGAGTGATCTGTGACTGACCACATTGTTGACTGAGATGGCGGGAGGGGCTTGGTGCAAGGCATATTGTGAGATCCTCCCCCTGCTGTGTTGCTGCCTCCTGAGGCCCTTAATGCAATTTTACCCATTCATAGGGAGTCAGTAGGCCAGCAAAATGTTGAAATGAGGCACATTGGTCCAACTTGTCTAATACAATTCAAAATAGACCAGAACATTCATTTCCCAGTATCACTGGCTTTCCATCCGGGAAACAATTGGGAGGGAAAGTGTTTTTGGGGTGTAAAATGAGCAAAGGAGAGACAGATTTGAAATCTCCCCAAAGCAGCGTTCTGGGCAAATCAAATCAGACCATAATAAATGGGAAGAGGAGTAGGCCATTCAGCCACTCAAGCCTGCTGTACCATTCAATAGGATCATGGCTGATCTGACTTTCCTACCCTTTCCCTGTAACCCTCATTTCTGCCGTCGATCAAGAGTCTATCTCCGCCCTAAATATACACAAGGGCTCTGCCCCCAGAGCTTTCATGGCAAGGCATTCCAAAGACTCATAACCCTCTGAGAGACGAAATTCCTCCTCATCTCAGTCTTAAATTGGTGCCCTTTTATTCTGACACTATGCCCTTTGGTGCTAGACTCTCCTATGAGGGGAAACAAGCTCTCAGCAGCATTGTTATCTATAGACTGTTAATCCAGAGGCCTAGGTAATGTTCCGGGGGCCTGGGTTCAAAGTCCACCACAGCAGATGGTAAAATTTGAATTCAGTAAAAATCTAGAATTAAGAGACCAACGATGACCATGAATCCGTTGTCAGGGGGAAACCCCACCTGGTTCATCAATGCTTTAATCCTTTAGGGAAGGAAATCTGCCATCCTTACCTGGTCTGGCCTACATGTGACTTCAGCCGCACAGCAATGTAGTTGAATCGTAACTGCCCTCTGGGCAATTAGGGATGGGCTGGCCTGGCCAGTGACACCCTCATTTTGTGAATGAATAAAAAAGAGATTTCCAAATATTAACGACCCTCTGACAGAAGACCCCATCGCAGTTTGAAATGGGAGATCCCTCATCCTGAAACCATGAGCCCTAGTTCTGGATTATCCTCCATTTTCTCAGCATTGACCTCTGTCAAGTTCGCTCAGAATCTTACACATTTCAACAAGAACACCTGTCATATTTCTGAACTGCAGTGAACACAGGCTCCCAATCTGCTCAACCTTTTCCTCATAAAACAAACCCCTCATCTCAGGAATCAGCCAAGTGAGCCTCCCCATACTGCCCCCATTGTAAGTATTTCCTGTGTTGAACATGGAAGCTTCCTGCTGCTGTCTACTTCATTCTCAGCTTTGTGACTCTCTGCTGACTGCTTTGCTACTCATCTTGGCTGCTCTAAACGTTTCCCAAAACCCTTGAACAACAGTCATCCAGAACATAGAACATAGAACATAGAACATTACAGCGCAGTACAGGCCCTTCGGCCCTCGATGTTGCGCCGACCTGTGAAACCAACCTGAAGCCCATCTAACCTAAACTATTCCATTATCATCCATATGTTTATCCAATGACCATTTAAATGCCCTTAAAGTTGGCGAGCGTCAATGAAGTCTTTGCGCAGAGCATTCAGCTCATTATCGACAATCTGCTCAGATAAGGTACTGGGCCTAAACAAAAACAGAAGTCACTAGAAAAGCTCAGCAGGTCCGGCAGCATCTGTGAAGAAAAAAATCAGAGTTAACGTTTCGGATCCAGTGACCCTTCCTCAGAACACAGATACTGGGCCTGTCTTTGAGGCAAGAGCTAGAGGCAAGGAACTGGGAATTGCAGCTGAGGGCAACATTGGAGGCTGACACCAATACTTTTCCTCACCCTTCCCAAATATTACAATCAATAAAAATTCAGAATGTTTTGACGCTCATTTTGAAAATGTAATTATTCGCACAAAATCCCTTTGATTGTGATTTTAACAAAGTCAACAACTTTTATAATTCGTCGTTATGATAGCAATGTAACACAATGTTTTACCTTATGATCTCTGCTCAGCTCATTACGTTTTCCCTCATGTGTGTCAAGATTTTCATGACTAGCATTTTAACTGCGGCTCCATTCTTTCTGCCAAATCCTCTGTGTTGCTTTTTTTCTGGTGCTTTTATTCCCTCTCTTTCCCAGTCATTCCTTCTTTACAGGACTGGCCTGTGTCCAATCAGCTCAGCTCTGTGCTGGGATTCTGTGAAGGATATGATGTTGCCCATGCTCCTGGAGCACCTGAGAGGCCTGGCAGCTGTTAAAAGCGTGTGGGAAGCCATTCCAAATGCGGAGAGCCATTCAGGAATTCACATTCAACTGGATTTTATTTATTTATTGTACCATGTATCTTGTTGCAAAATGCAGTGAAAAGTTTTGTACAGTCTCGCCACTCTCCGGCACCATCTTAAAACACAGAGAAAAGAGCCAAAACATTGAATATAGGGGCAGAAAAACGTGGCTGCGCCTTCCCCCATAAAACATCAGAGATCAGTGCTGCCTTTATAGAGGGTTGCCCAATCCATTTGGGGGCTCTCATGGAGGCCTCAGTACCTGACCTTTCATTGCCAAGGGCCATCCCAACTTTCCTAGCGTTGGTCACCTGACCCACCTTTCCCACAATCCCCAGCAGCCCACCATCTCCCAGCACCAACTGGAAAGTGAACAGCCAAAGGCCTTTCAAAAGGTAATTGGGTAAATATTCGTAAATATACACAGAGGAGGGGGGGGGGAAATAAAAGGAATTTAAGAAATCAGTTATCCCTCAATCTGGAATATCTGAACAAAGATCAGCTTGGGAAGGCGTACAGTGTTGGTTCAGTTGATCGACCCTTTGTCCCAAATCTCCCTCCAAGTCTTGACTCCCACTTACTATCTACACCAAACATGCTGCAGGGGGACATTTTGCCAGAGGGGAATTTCAGTGGAAATTCACCGAGAACGGTTCCTGATTCGGCAGGACAATTCTGAGGAGAGACTGTGATGACTTGGGATTGTGTTCCCCAGAGTTTAGAAGAGTGACAGCGACCTCATTGAAAGGGACCAAATTCTTAAAGGGCTCAGCAGGGTTGATTCAGAAAGCAGGTGTCCGCTGCCTGGAGTGGAGCCTACAATCAGATGACACAGCCTCAAATTAAAGGGGCAGGCCATTTCAACACTCTAGCTGTAAGGCTGGAGTTCGAGGGTGTAATTCGCTCCCTGTAGACTCAGGAGTGCTTCGACTCCACATGGAGTACTGAAGGAGTGCTGTAGCACTGTGTTTCGAGCGAGATAATTAAATTGTGGGTGTGCCAGACAACTGTCGAATAATTCCACAAAGAACAGAGGAAGTCACCAGCTGCTGGGGTCAATATATGTCTAACCAGCACCAAAACAAAAACAAATGATTAGGTCATCATCATATGCAGTTTGCAAATTAGCTGCCAACATTTCTGACATTATAACAGAGTCTAAACATCAGTGTACGTTACTGGCTCAGAGGCACCATGAAAGATTATACTCTGTAATTTTCCCATTTCCAATGGGAATATAGAACCTCACTAAAATTCAGAAAACTTATCGTTGAATGGCCAAAGCAGGCAAATAGCAATGATTTAACATCTCATCCAAAGGTCTTGGAACTAAACAGTCAACACTCCCTGTAGATTACAATTGAATGTTAGTTGGGGTCAGGTGATCATCTTGACCCCCCATGAGGTTAATAAGTTGGGGTGGGGTAACGTCGCCAAGTGGGACATGATGGTTACAGAATTCAAAACACTAGTCTTAACACAAACAAGATTAGTACCTTGTTACCACAGCAATTATTACTAGACACAGAAAGTGATATTTCATGGTCTCTCGGCCTTATTGTAACTCTTATCATATGAATTCTAAATGTTTCTAGTTTTGAGTAAGTCAAATACCCTTTGAGATCTAGCCTAAAAACTTCATGTTTCTTTACAGGAGTGACCCTAGTTAGGAGAGAGTGGAGAAGGTCTCCTGTCAAATTCTCCCTTATGTGCTGCACATGGAGCAACTTTAGGAATTGTGTGGCTATCCTAACAACTTCGTGCTCAGCACATCTGTAAGGTAGGAATCTGGGAATAAACTGGAATGCTGCCTTAATTGCAAACATGGTCATTGCAGCATGTATTTTTAAAAAAAAGGCCTTGGCCTTAATCATACCCACTATAATTGTGGTTCTAATAGATGGATTTGCTAATGTTTCTCACCTGATATTAATTATTGCTGTGAAACTCACTCAGTGATAGGAATGTCGGAGTACACTGTAGGCCCAATGAAATGCTTAATGCAAAATATGGATCTTGCATAGTGAAGGTGTTAGCAGTGGCTTAGTGGATAACGATCTGCTGTGGAGGTGGTGAGTTCAAATCCCTACACTGATGGAAGCCAAAGCTGGGGTGGGTGTTAAGATAAGGATTTATTTCCTCTTTCAGGTTGATGTAAATGATTTGTTTGTAGATATTTTCCTGTTCAGACATGTTATGACACCCTTCTGGAGAAGGTGAGACTTGAACACAGCAGGGACACTATCTCAAGAGCCCACTAATGGTTTGTTTGTACTATGTTGAAAAAAGTAAATCTCTGCAGTGGTGTCAGATTATCTGTTTGTGCCATGTGTACTCTACATGCCAGTGCACATAGGGACATACTTACCGATGATGCAGAAGGTGCAGCTTTTAAATGAACTTCAAATGTAATAATTTTTTGAGGCAAGGATACTCTTTCCCAAGCACGCAACTTACTGTGGGTCATAATCCAAACACCTGGATGATGCCAGGAATCCTTCAAGCAACAAAATCAGTCCAATGCTTTCTCCCAAATAATGCGAAGGTTGTGGTTCTGGGATTGTGAGATGAATTTTGCTGGTTAAGGTTATCAAAGGATATGACAGGAAAGTGAAGTTACGGTACAGCTCGCCTGTGACCTAACTGGGTAGCAGGTTCGAAGGGGCCAAATAGTCTCCTCTTGTTTCTAGATTCTGAATGAACCAGTTGACTTCCTCCATCACTCATCCAGCCTGCAAGAGGTGATGGAGCCAACTTACAGTCTCTAAGGTTCTTGTGTAGATTTGTAGCTCGGGTTGTGGATGCCGTGGTTGGTTGGCTCACCGAGCTGGTTCGATAGTTTGCAGACGTTTCATTACCCTGCTGGGTAACATCATTGGTGCAACCTCCGATGAAGTGCTGTTGGGTTATTCCAGACTTGGGTCCGTTGGATTTGACTTCCTCATCTCCTGCTTTCCTTCACAGTGGTGTATATATAGGGTCTATTTCTATGTGTTTGTTGACGGTCTGTGTGCTCCCTTGCCTTTGCCTTCTCCTGAGCAGCCTCTTCAGAGTCTCCAGTCTCAGGGGGATACAGATGCTGACTCCACTGCCGACCTCTTCAACCCTCCCTGCTGGATGGCAAGAACCAGGAGAGAGCAAGGCAGGAAGGATGAGGGGGCGGGAGGTAGGGGGAATATTCTCTCTGAGAATTTGGCACCCAGTCCCCAGCTCCATTTGGACACCTCAAATCAGTCTAGAAGCAGAGACACAACGCTCACCGTCCACATTCCTTGCATAAGCCGCCAAATGAATGAGCCATGTTGCGCTCGAGATGATACATGGTTGCAGTGTTATTTAAAAAGGTGGATTTACCACGCAGTGTTCAGACAGAGTCTGGACATCAAGGAGCAGATGTTTTCAGTGTCAAGTTATTTTTTACATAGATTTACAGCCACAGGGAGAGAAGAAAGACGTGCATTGAAGCGGCACCTGATCACACCGCTCAGAAACCCTCCGAGTATTTCACAGATGATAAATTACTTTAAAGCACGCTGACTGCTGGTATGCAAAACCAACGCCAGGAACCACAAAAAGCAAAACACTGCGGGCGCTGCAAATCTGAAAAAGACAAAAACATGCTGGAAGTATTCAGTAGTATCCCTAGGGAGAGGAACAGAGTTAACGTGCCAGAGCTATTCATGGAGTCCCAACAAATCCAAAGACATTTATGTATGGCAGGTGGGACCTGGATGCTAAAGTCATGCTCCCAATTTCAAAATCTCCCATGTTACCAGCAAGGGTGAGGGACCAGAGCCATGAATCACTCAACTGGAAAACATAAGCTCAGAAAAGTGATTTGGAATTAACATTGAGTTCAAACAGATCCCGTTTTCACCGTTCCAGGAGCTTTATCTCATAGTGTGGGAGTCGTGAATTTATGGAGGAGGCCTCAATGTTCTCAAAGGGAGAATAAAGTCTGTTTAAATGTCATGATCTGGTCTTATTTAAATCCCCAGCCCTTTAAAGATAAAACCATCCAAGTTGGAGCTGTCAGTTCGAGTTTTATTTAAGTAATCAGCTTCTGGACTAAATGACAGATCATCTGGTGTAGCTTCTTTTTTTAAAAAAAAAACACCATTACCATCTGTTCTAATAGAATTCATTGCTGACCTTATAGAATATGTAATGATGAATGCTTGGCTAAGTTTCAATCACTCAAAAAGCACTGAACTCAGTGGGCGATACTGAATTCATACTTTGACAGGCTAATGAGGCCTAAATGATCAGTTGTCTGTCTTTGTAATTACTGACTAAAAATGTGTTTTGTTTCTAAAATAAATTGACAAAAATTTTCAAGTGGCTTTCCTCAATTTTTGTTTTCTCTTTGCCAAGTCTGTATGGGTGAGACCTTTATTCGGTTGTTAGAGCATTGCTTTTACTGCCACCTCTACATGGTTCCCGAGGCCTGCCCATACTGGGATACTGGGTGGGTGGATGTGAAGGTAGCATATGACGCATGGGAACAGATGAGGGGCATGGACAGGCATGGGAGGGAGCATTAAGAGTAGGTGAAGGATCTGGGGCTTGAGGTGGGGACTGGAGAGTCGACAGCTTTTAAAATCAACTGGACCAGTCCCAGAGAACCAAGGAAGGCTTTCTAGCCAGTTTACTGCAGCTCTCACCCTACCCCCTGCATCATTGTTGTCTCCCAGGGTCAGCAGGGATTGGCTCAAATCCATTTCCATGTCCCTAGAATGAAAAGTGCATGTAACATGGCCCCCTAGATATGGAGGTGGGTCAGCTAAGTCAGGACATTCTCAAAATGCACCCCCAGGCTCAGGGAGAATCACTATTAACCTGCTAATACCTGCCAAAACAAAATAACAACATGGGAGAGCAAGGTGCAGAGCTGGATGAACACAGCAGGCCAAGCAGTGCAGTCAGGATTGTTGTGCGGTAGGGGCTGCAAGACTGAGTAGGAAATAAACTCGACCCACAAAGAAAGAAATCAGAATGGATATTCTATAGAAGAACATATAATGAAATTTAACAGCCTGAATCCAAGATTGAAAGACATTATTTATAGATTTCTAACTCAGTGCTTGCCTTTAAACTATTGGACTGAGCTATGGTGTTAAACATGTATAGATTCCGACTATTAACTGGGATTAGATTTTCGAGAAAGAAGCATGTTTTTGGAACATACGTTAGAAGTCATAAAATAATACAATGGAAAACATTCATTCACACTCAAATAGAGCTTTAGCAGTAACACAACAGTAATGGGGGATTCAAAAGAGGCGACAATGTGAGGGTCAATGCAATATGGAAATCATCACTGTAAGAGGTGAGAATGCATACACTTCTGGCAATTTTAACAGAAATGACAGGAGTTGGAACGCTATAACAGAAGAATGACCACTAAATGCTCAGGGTATGATCAACAAGTGTTTTGGATACGTCTTGAAACACCACTACTCAATGAATTGCCCTAAATGGAAGAGCGAGGTTTTGAAATTACACACGATTTGAAGCCTTGGAAGGGGAAGACAGTGACATCGATCAGGCAGAGGAAATTATATTAGTCACAAGAAGCTTCAGCCCATTAATGAATGTTTTAATTTCATACCCATACAAGTGTGCTGTGTTGGACATCAGGTGCACATCCACAGTGTGTGGAGTGGATTGCTGAAATTCTTACCTGGATTCTTTAAACAACAAGGACCAAAGTAGAGTGAAGTTATTTGAGAGTTCAGGTTTGGGGTTGGCAATGTAGTGAAATCAGTTAATTCCCTGTAACATAGCTGGGGTAAACCATGACCAGCACTGACAGTGTCAAATAACAACAACAACAACAAAAACAGAAGTTGCTGGAAAAGCTCAGCAGGTCCGGCAGCATCTGTGAGGGAAAATCAGAGTTAACGTTTCGGGCCCGGTGACCCTTCCTCAGAACAGGACCCGAAACGTTAAGAGATAACAAGGTGCAGGGCTGGATGAACACAGCAGGCCAAGCAGCATCATAGGAGCAGAGAGGCTGACGTTTCGGGCCTAGACCCTTCATCAGAAATGGGGGAGGGGAAGGGGGTTCTGAAATAAATAGGGAGAGAG
>NW_025972043.1:0-733 GCF_021869965.1 Rhincodon typus
CTGCACTGATGGAGTGCTGCACTGCGGGAGTGCTGCACTGAGTGGGGTCAGCACTGAGGTATTGCTGGACAGAGTGCAGTCAGCACTGAGAAGTGTCAGCGTTGAAGGTGGTCAGCACTGAAGGGAGGTCAGCACTGAAGGGAGGTCAACACTGAAGGGAGGTCAGTAGTGAGGACGTGGTGCACTGAGGGAGTGTTGTGCAGAGGGGGATCAGCAGCGAGGGAGTGCTGCACTGGAGCCGGCCAGCACTGAAGGGAGGTCACCACTGACGGGGTGAGTACTGATGGAGTGCAGCACTGTGGGGGCGTCAACACTGTGGGGTCGTCAGCACTGAGGCGACGTCAGCACTGAGGGAGTGCTGCACTGATGGGAAGTTAGCACTGAGGCAGTGCTGCACTGAGGGGCGTCAGCACTGAGGGAGAGCTTCACTGAGTGGTGACAGCCGTGAGGGTGCATGGCACTGTTGGAGGGCCAGTGCTGTGAGAATATCTGAAAGTCAGTTATGAGGAATACTGAGGGGAGTCAGCACTGAGGGAGTGCTGCACTGAGCGGGGGTCAGCACTGAGGGAGTTCTGCACTGAGGTGGGGTCAGCACTGAAGGTGGTCAGCACTGAAGGGAGGTCAGCACTGAAGGTGTCAGTACTGAGGGAATGCTGCACTGAGGGACTGCTGCTCTGCATCGGGTCATCACTGAGGGAGTGCTTCACTGTGGGATGTCAGCTGTGAGGGTATG
>NW_025972043.1:833-9976 GCF_021869965.1 Rhincodon typus
CTGAAGTTGGTCATCACTGAGGAGGGGTCAGCATTGAATGGGGGCCGCACTGAGGGAGTGCTGCACTGCGGTGGGGTCAGCACTGAAGCGGGTCAGCCCTGACGGACTGCAGCACTTCGGGCGGCTAGCACTGAAAAGAGGTCAGCACTGACGGGGTATGTACTGAGGGAGTGCTGCACAGAGTGGAGTCAGCGCTGAAGTGGGTCAGCACAGAGCGAGTGCTCCATTGAGGGCGTCCAGCACTGAAGGGTGGTCAGCAGTGATGGGGTAAGTACTGAGGGAGTGCTGCGCTGAGCGTAGTCAGCACTGAGGGGTTGCTGTATTGAGGGGTGTCAGCACTGAGGGAGTGCTTCACTGAGGCGTGTCAGCTGTGAGGGTGTAGTGCACTGTTGGAGGGTCAGTGCTGTGAGACTGTCCGAGGGTCAGTATTGAGGAAGTGGCGCACTGCGTGGGTCAGTATTGAGGAAGTGGTGCACTGAGGATGGTCAGCACTGAGCGGGATCAGCAATGAGGGAGTGCTGCACTGAGGGGGGTCAGCACTAAGGTGGGTCAGCACTAAGTGGGGGGTCACCCCAGTTCATCAATCCCCACAAAATGGACCTCTCACTGTATGCCATATCCTTTGTAGTGATCTTCGCAGCAGCTGCACTCCCTCAGTGCGGTCCCTCTGATGGTGCAGTGCTCCTTTAATATTGACATTCTGACAGCACAGCACCCTCTTAATGTTGGCCCTGTGACAGTCCAGCACACCCTCAGTACTGATCCTCCAACAATGGAGCTTTCCCTCAATACTGACACCCCGTGCAGCACACCATCAATAGTGACACTGCAGTACACCCTTAATATTAACCCTCTGTCAGTGTGGAACTCCCTTAGTGATGACACTCTGATAGTACATCACTCCCTCCGACAGTGTTGCACACCCTTAGCATCAACCCACTGACAGTTTCAACACTCCCTTAATATTAACCCACTACCAGTGTGGCATTTCCTTATAATTGAACTACTGACAGTGCAGAACTCCAACAAAATGATCCTCCGAGTGTCGCACACACTCAATATTAGCCCTCCAACAGTGTAGCACTCCCTCAGTGCTGACCGTCTGACATTGATACGCTGACAGTGTAGCAATCCCGTAATATTGACCCACTGACACTGCAGAACTCCCTCAATGTTGGCCTTCTGACAGTACTGCACTACTGATCCTTCGGCAGTGCAACGTTCCCTTGATATCAATCTTCTGACATTACAGCACTCCATCAGTACTAACGCTCTGAACGTGCAGGACTGTCTCAGGACTGATTCTGTGATATTTCAGCACTCCCACATCATTAACCCTCTGCCAGTGCAAAACTCCCTCATATCAATCCTCCAACAGTGCACTATTTCCTTAATATTGGGCCTCTGATTGTGTGATACTCCCCCAGTGTGAAACCCTGACAATGCAGCACTCCCTCAGAAATAACTCTCTGATTAAGCACTTCTTCTGTGCTAAATCTCTGAAAATGAAGCGTTGTCTGATTACTGACCCTTTATCGTGCTGCACTGCCTCAGTACTCACTCACCAAAAGGGCAGCACTCCATTAATAGTGACCCTCTGACAGCGTGGCACTCCCATAATATTGGTCCAGTGACAGTGCGGCAATCCCTTAATTCTGACCTGCTCGCTGTGCAGCACTGCCCTAATATCAAACCTGCAGCTCTATCAGAGGGTCTGTCATGATCAAGTGCTCCACTGTCAGCAAGTCAATTCTGAGGCAGTGCCTCTATATCAGTTGGTCAATACAGAGGTAGTGACTAAGGGGGTTAGAATTAAGGGAGTGCCTCATATTTAGAGGGTCATTACTGAGGGACAGCCTCATGAGCAGCGGGTCAGTACTGAGGGACTGCCTTATAGCCAGTGGGTCAGTTCTGAGGCAGTGCCTCAATGTAATAGATTTAGAAATGGGGTAGGGGGCACATGATTAGAAGGTCAGTCGTAAGCTATTGCAGCTCTATCAGAGGGTCCGTACTCAGCGAGTGCCTCATTGACAGAGGGTCCATACTGAGGTATTGAAGCGCTGTTAGAGGGTTAACACTGAGGGAGTGCTTCCTTGTCAGAGAATCAGAACTGAGAGAGTGCCTTATTGTCAAAGTCTCATTTCTGAGGGAGTGGGTCATTGTCCGAGTGACATAATCATATAGAACTCCCTCAATTCCAAACCTTAATATTGACCCTCTGAGAATGTGGCACTACCTCAGCACCGACCTTCTGACAATGAGGCACTGCCTCAGGACTGACCCACTGATAATGAGGTGATTCCTCAGTACTGAACAATTGACAATGTGACACTCCATGAGTATTGACTTTCTGATAATGGGGTTCTCCTCAAGTACTGACCCTCTGACGGTTCTGCGCTGCCTCAGTCGTGACTCTCTAAATGTCTGCCACTCCCTCAATTCTGACCTCCTTACAATGAGGCATTACCGCAACACTGACCGGGAAGGTGCCACTGCCTCAACATTGGCTACCTGACAATAAAGTACTCACTCTGGACTGACCATTCAACAATGACATACTGCCTCAGAAGTGACCCACTTACAACAAGGCAAACACTCAGTACTGACCCACTGATAATGATGCTCTCCCTCAGTACTGAACCTCTGAGAGTGCTGCACTACCACAGGACTGACTCAATTCTGAACACCTTACAATGAGACACCGGCTCAGTATTGACCCTTTGATCATGAGGCACTGATTCAGTTCTGACCCTATTACATTGACAGCGCAGCTCTTCTTAATTGTTGACCCTCTGGCAGTGCAGAATTCCCGCATGACTGACCCTCCCACAGTGCAGCATACCTTTAGTACTGAACCTCTGATAGTGCAGCTCCCCTCATTACTATGTCTAACAGTGCAGCATTCTCTTAGTATTGACTCTCTGACAGTATTTAGGGGAGTGCTGCACTGTTGCAGAGTCAGTACTGAGGAAGAGCTGCATTGTCAGAAGGCAAATATTAATGGAGTGCTAGGGTCCATTTTAAAGTGGTTTTGCACTGTCGCCAAATCAACTAGAGTGGCGCCGTAGCTCGGTGGTTCGCACTGCTGCCTCACAGTGCGAGGGGCCCAGGTTTTATTCCACCCTTGGGCGACCGTCTGTGTGGGGTTTGCGCATTTTTCGTATCAGTCGGGTTTCTGTGTTTTCTGGGTGCTCCGGTTTCCTCCCACAGTCCAAAGATATGAAGGCTCGGTGGATTGGCTATGGTAAATTGCCCATAGTGCCCAGGGATGTTCAGGTTTGGTGGCTTCGACATGGGAAATATCGGGGAATGGGTCTGGGAGAGATGTTCTGTAGAGGGGCGGTGTGGACTTGTTGGGCTGAATGGCCTGTTTCCACACTGTCGGGATTCTATGAATCAATGTTAAGGGAGTGCTGCACTGTCAGAGTGTCAAGGGGGAGAGAGTGCTGCCCTGTGGGAGGCCAGTACTGAAAGGGAGCTGCCCTGTCAGAAGGTCTATATTAAGTTAATGCTGCACTGTCAGAAGGTCAATATTGAGGGAGTGCTCCAGTACCAGAGGGCCAATAGGAAGGGAGTCACATTTCTCTCAAATGGCCTTGTCAAAGGGTCAGTCGTCAGGTTCGTGCTGAGGGAATACTGATATGTCAGAGGGTTAACATATGGCAGAAATGCACCATCAGAGGGTCAGTCATCAGTACTCCAGAGTGTATTGTACTGAGGGAGTGCCTCATAGTCAGAGGGTCAGCTCTCTGACAGTGCTTCTTTGTTAGTGTGCCACTCCCTTAACGCTGACCCTCTGACAATGCAGCTTTCCCTCACTACTGACCTTCTGACAGCGCAGCATTCTGTCATCATTGACCGTCTGACAGTGTAGCATATGCTTCATATTGACCCTCCGATATTGTGGTACTCCCTCAGTGATGATACTCTGACAATGGAACATTCTCTCATTACTGACCCTTTGTTCTGCTGCTCTGCCTGAGCACTCACTCGCTAAAGTTGCAGTACTCCATTAATAGTTGCCCTCCGACAGTGCACCACTTCCTTCATATGGACCCTCTGATCGTGTAGCATTCTTTTAACATTTGCCTGCTAACAGTGCAGCACTCCCCTAATATCAAACTTCTGAGGTGAAATACTCCTTTAATATTGACCATCTGAGAGTGCAGCATTCCCTCAGTGCGAACCTCTGCCAGTGCAGTACTCCCTTATTATAGGACCACAAGCAGTGCAGCACTCCCTGAATATTGGCAATCGAGAATACGGCATCCCATTAATATTGACCTGTTCGCAGGGCAGTACTCTCTTGATATCAAACCTCTATCAGAGGGTCCGCGCCATTGTCAGTAGGTCAATTCTGAGGAGTGCCACTTTGTCAGAGGGTTAATACTGAGGTAGTGACTCAGTTTAAGACGGTCAAAATGAAGGAAGGACCTCACAACACCGAGTCAGTACTGAGGTAGTGTCGCACTGTTAGACGATCAGTTGAGGGAATGACTTATTGACAGTTGGTCAGTTCTGAGGCAATGCCTCCATTTAATGGATTTAGAATTGAGGGAGGATGACATGATTAGAAGGTCAGCAGTAAGGTATTGCAGTCAGAGTGTCGCTACTAAGGGAGTACATCATTGTCAGAGGGTCTGAGCTGAAGTACTGAAGAACTATCAGAGGCGAGGGACTGAGGGAGTGCTTCCTTGACAATAACTCCCTCTGCAGGGCTATCATGTCATTTCTGGAGAGTCAGTCTTGAAGGAGTCACCCATTGAGCGAGAATCAGTTCCGATGGCGGGCCCCATTATCAAAGGGTCAGTACTGAAGGAGTTGTAAGCGGGTCAATTCTGGAGCAGTGCCTCATTGTAAGGGGGTCAGAATTGAGGGTATGCCTCACGATTGAAGAGTCAGTACTGAGGTACTTCAGCTCCACCAGAGGGTCAGTTCTGAGGCAGGAACTCACGACTGGAGGGTCAGCCCTGAAATACTGCTACACTGTCAGAGTGTCAGTTCTGAGGCAGTTTCTCTTTGTCAGAGTGTCTGTAGCTGTTCTGCAAAGCCGTCACCCAGTCGACACTTCATTTCCCTAATGAGATGCTGTCAGTGGGTCGATTTTGAGGCAGTGCTTCAATATAATGGGATCAGAATTCAGAGGATCGCATTTCGAGGATCAAGACTGAGGACTGCAGCACTATCAGAGGGTAGGTACTGAGGGAGGGCGTTATCGTCAGCGGGTCACTACAGAGGCAGTGACTCTTTGCAAGGGGGTCAGTCTGTTCTGAGGATTGTTACAAGGTCAACACTGAGGGAGTGCCTCATTGTCAGAGAGTCTGTTCTGAGGCAGTGCCTCAATGTAATGGGGATGGATTGAACGAGGGCCATATGATTAGTGGGTTATCTCTGAGGTATTGAAGCACTGTCAGACGATCAGAACCGTGGAGCGCATTATAGTCAGAGGGTCAATACCGATTCAATGGTCAAAACTGGGGGAGTGCCACACGATTAGAGAGTCAGTACTGAGGTATTGTGGCAGTGTCAGAGGGTCAGAGGGGGAGCAGTAAGGGAGTGACTCGTTCTTCGAGGATCAGATCCGAGGCAGTCCCTCAATGTGATGGAGTCAGAATAGAGGGAGTGTCAAATGTCCGGGGCTCGATATTGAGGTATTGAAGAACTGTAAGAGTGTCAGTACTGAGGTAAAACAGCACTGTCAGAAGGTCAGAATGATGGGAATGCATTATTGTCAACGGGTCAGTTCTGAGGCATTGCCTAATTGCAAAGGGATTAGAATTGAGGGAGTTTAGATGGTCAATACTGAGGAAATTAAGCACTGTCAGAGGGTCAGGATTGAGGGAGGGACTCATTATGAAAGTGTCTGTACTGAAGGAGTACTTTATTGTCAGCCGGTCAGTTCTGAGGCAGTACATCTTTGTCAGAGGATCTGTTCTGAGGGATTGCCTCATTGTCAGAGGATCTGGTCTGAGGCACTGCACGGATGTAATAGGGTCAGAATTGAGGGAACGCAGCACGCTTATAGGGTCTGTACTGAAGTAGTGCAGCACTGCCAGAAGGGCCGTTCTGAGACAGTCCCTTTTTGTCAGAGGGTCAATACTGAAGCAGTCCCTCAATCTAAGCGGGTCAGAATTGAGGGTATGCCACATGATTAGAGGATCAGTACTGAAGTAGTGCAGTACTGTCAGAGGATCAGGACTGAGGGAGTGCCTCATTGTCAGAGGGTCAGTACTGAGATAATTAAGCACTGTCAGTGGGACTCTGGGCTTCAGTACTGGAAGATGAGAGTAAAAAAGCATGAAAGTGATGCTAAACCTTTATAAAGTAGAGCTGTCAGCTCCAGTTGAGTACATAGCGAAACCTGAACACCATATTTTATGAAGGAAACTAAGAGCCTGGAAACGGAGGCAAGGAAATTGAGCAGAATGACAGCAGCACCACATCCAGGAGGTGGAAGCTGACTTGGAAATTTGTGTCCCTGCCTTTAAACTCAACTGCATTAAAAGATAAAATGTGAGAGTGTTCTGGATAGTTAGATGGGCTTCAGATTGGTTTCACAGGTCGGCGCAACATCGAGGGTCGAAGGGCCTGTGCTGCGCTGCAATGTTCTATGTAATGTTCGATGTTCTATGCTGTTGAAAGGGGGAGACAGGAATGTGGGCTAAAAGGTCAATACAAAGTTACAGGGTGAGGGAGGTTCAAGATCAAATTCACCATTGAACACAAAGCAAAGGCAAAAGTAACGAAAACAGAAGCTGTTGGAAAAATTCAGCAGGTCTGGCAGCATATGTGGAGGCAAAAAAAAACAAGAGTTAAAGTTCCAGGTCCGGTGACCCTTCCACAGAACACAAAGGCAGTGGTAATGGTTGTTGAGAAGAGACAAAACATTGGATTACATTCAATCGTGAGTTCAACAGCTTTTGACCCATTAACACAGTCCTCTGATTGGATATACTTTCCCCTGGCGATTGCATCCTGTCTTCATGCTGTATTTCATTTTCAATCAGATCTTCATTCTATCATTAACACCTGCTCTGGAGCAATGCTTTGTCTCTCCTCTACAACTTTTACCACCCTCATTCCCCTTTTATTCGTTGGCACACTTTGATCTGCAAACCCCCTCACTCTCTAATTTACGCTAATAACCCCTTCTGTTCCATGTATTTCTCTATCCCCTTTCGACAGGATCATATCCATCAAATTTCCACTTCACTTCAGTTGCAAAACGTTTCACTGGACTCAAAACAGTAACTTCCTCTTTCCACAGAGGGGGGCGGGGTGGTCGGTGCATAGGGAGGGGCCGCATTATCGAGCGGGGGCGGTGCGGGGAACGGTGTCGGTGCTGACGGTGACGGTTCAGAATTTGAAAACAAGAGATCTCGCTCTTGCGGGGGCACGCACCTATCTTCACCTCCGCTGGCGCTCTTTCCTCGGTGTGGGCGTGGTCGTGGTCGTGGTCTGGCTTTAGAACATAACAACTGGGAGCAGGAGTAGGCCATCCGGCCCTTCGAGCCTGCTCCGCCATTCAATTAGATCATGGCTGATCTTTTTGTGGACTCAGATCCACTTACCCACGTTCTCACCGTATCCCTTGATTCCTTCATTGTTCAAAAAAAATCGACCTTACGTTTAAAAACGTTTACTGAAGTAGGATCAACTACTTCACTGGGCAAGGAATTTCATAGATGAACAACCTTCTGGGTGAAGAATTTCCTTCTCAATTCAGTCTTTCCCCTGCCTCCACTGATTGGAGCAACCGCACGTCATGGGCGTCGCCCCGGATCTCACGGGCGAGACACTGTCATTCGTAGGCGGGGCTCATGCATAGACCTTGTGATCTGATTGGTTAAACTGTCGCGCCCGTCCCCTTTTGCTCACGTGTAGTTTGGACACGTTCACGTGGTCACATGGTTCCCAGTTACTAATGAGTTGCCGAACATCTGGTCTTTCTTCGTCCATAGTTCTATACTTTTAACCTGGTGTACACCTGAGGTTGGAAGCCTGTTTCTGGGTATACCATCTTTGTTGAGCCTTGCACGAAGTCTTCCATGAGGCATGTTCCTCAGTCTTGGCTCTGTATGTTACCCTGTCTGTTGGGGCTATGATATGGTGGCTCTCAGGCAGGTTGAGTTGAGATGATGAGTGGGTAAGTACGTAGCAGATGAACTATCTCTCGGATAAATTTGAAGTTATCCAAGTTAGGAGCAAAAACTGAAAAGCCATTTATTATCTGAAGAGTGATAGATTGGGAACGGGAGTGGTGCACTGAGAGCTTAGTGTCCTTATACCTGACGCTGAAAGCAAGTTTGACCTTGACCTTGATCCTGACCCTGACCATATTGCAGGTGGTGAGCAAGGCAAATGGTTCGTTGGCTGCCTTATTGAGGGAATTCATGGATTGATTATAGTGACAGTGAGTGAAAGATTTACCAGAGTGATTTCTGGGATGGTGGTATTGAGAGATGAATAACTGGATCAGTTAGGTCTATATTCGTGGGAGTTTAAAAGAAGAACGGGCATCTGATGGAAGCCTATAAATTTAAAGAGGACTTGACAAGGTAGATGCAGTCATGATGTCCTCAATGACGTAGGAGTCCAGAAATAGGGCTGAGAATCAAGGAGGTAAAGGAGATCATTTAGGAAATGAGGAGAAATGTCTTCACCCAGACAGAGGTCAGCCTGTGGAATTCTGTCTGGGAACTGTTGAGGTCAAACCATTGACTATTTTCAAAGGGAAATTGGATATGGTGCTTAGGACTAAAGAGAACAAAGACAGTGGGTAGAAACAGTATGAGTTCAATGATCAGCCATGATCATGTTGAAAGGTGGAACAGGCTCGAAGTGCTTACTCCTATTTTTACGAACCAAAAGAGACAAGATTGAGTGGAATGACCCCATGGGTGAGGACTTCAGGGTATTTAAAATTCATTTGGGAGATCTAAAGATCGCTGGCTGGTCCAGCTTTATTGGCTGCCATTAGTTGCCCCATGAGAAGGTGGTGTTGAGCTACCTTCTTGAACCACTCCAGTCCTTGTGCTGACAGTTGACCCACAATCATTAGAATCCCCACAATGTGGAAACAGGCCATTTGGACCAACAAGTCCATAATGACTCCAAAAAGCATTCCACCACACTGACCCCTC
>NW_025972044.1:0-9975 GCF_021869965.1 Rhincodon typus
ACTTGGCCTGCTGTGTTCATCCAGCTCTACACCTTGTTATCTCAGTTTGCAGAGAGTGATTGATTGATGAGGTGAGCAAAATTTGGCAAGTGGAATATGATGTGGGAAAATACAAATTTATTCATTTTGGAAGGGAGAATAAAAGAACAGAATATTATCAAATGGAGAACATTGTGGAAAGCTAGAACAAAAGGGCCTTGGGGTGGGTACGTGTGCATGAAACACAAAAAGCTAGCACACAGGTGCAGCAGGTAACCAGGAAAATGAGTAGAATGTTAGCCCTTATTTTGAGGGTGTTGGAGTATGACAGTAGGGAAATCTTACTGCAGCTGTACAAGGTACTTGTGAGACCACATCTGGAATACTGTGAGCAGATTTGGTCCTCTGATTTAAAGAAAGACATCATTTAATTGTAGACTGTTCAGAGAAGGTTCGCAAGGATGATATCTGGTAAGGACGGATTGTCTTATGAGCAAAGGCTAAACAGGTTGGGACTTTACTCACTGGTGATGACTTTAGAAGAATGAGAGACGATCTCATTGAAACATATAGCATTCTGAAGGGGCTTGACAGGGTAAATGCTGACAGGATGCTTCCTCTCATGGGAGAGTTTAGGACCAGAATGCATCGTCTCCGAATAAAGGGGTGCCGATTTAAGACTGCGATGAGGAGGTATTTCTTCTCTCAGATGTTTGAGAGTCTTTGGAACCCCTTGCCACAGAGAGCTATGGAGGCAGGGTCCTTGCGTATATTTAAGGCTGAGATAGATAGATTTTTGATGAGTTGGGGAATCGAGGGGAACAGGGAAAAGGCTGGAAAGTGGACATGAGGAATGTCAGATCAGCCATGATCCTATTGTGTAACTATAACAGGAGAAACGAGCTCCTTGATGTGATTGTGGTTTTAAGCCCAACTAACATATGTCAGAGTTGAGTACTTCTTGAGGCAGGTATCTGGAAGTACATTAACAACAAACTATTTTATACTAATTTGACATCTTGGACTTGTGCATACACATGAGTGCTAAGCTTACGTATATTACGATTGTATTGTGTACATTTTACATGCAATGAGTGGTTTTCTTGATTGTTTCATTTGATGGAGTTGACACGACTTGATCAGCTTGTCAATGTCTTTATTGATGCTATGCCAATAGATAAATTCAACAGGCAGTCTCTTGTTTTTGGTTACCTACATGTGGACACAAAAACATAATTGTGATGTAAAACCTGTTGTTCATGTTTGAGGATAACTTTCTTAAATGCTTTCTTTGAATAACCAGAGAGAATGATGTTTACTCTGGGACTTGTATATGTATTCAGGCCTCAAGCTGATGATGATCTTTGTTGCAACTAGACCTAGATTGCGGAATCTGCTCTGATCAGTGTGACAATACTATGGCTTTAGAGGTGTATTTTATCCTGTTTTCTTGTTCATGAAGAGAGGTTGAGACAGAGACGTACAGCAGCCTGGTCTCAGCCGATAAAGTAAACAGCTTGTGAGATCTTGTCTTTTTTTTAAAGTTGGAACAATAGAAGCAGCCTGAAGGGGTGGGGTCAAGCACCCACAGAACCTGGATTTTTGTTTAACTTTCAGCAGTTGCTTGGGTTTTGAATTGGGGGATGTGGAAGCTTTTAATCCCCTCTCTGTTACATATATTTTTGTGACATCTACCTATGAATTTTAGATGTTTTCATCTGGTTGTAGGTGGCATGACATAAAACAATCTGTGCATCCTGAAGTTACCTTGGACCTAAAGCAGTCTTCTAAAAGTTGAAGATTTTCTCAGGATATTTATGGTCATCATTAGAAAGTCTGGAAGGTTTTATTTATCTCAATATCCATATTTTTTTGGATCCTCTTTCTTTATGATCAATGAAGTGAAGTTTCCTTAAGTAACTGTGATTTTGACAGAATGTTATTGCCATGCCAATCCATGTGCTATGCTTATATAGTTATTATGTGAGAAGCAGTATTGATTGACTTACTAACTGACTAGCATATTGGATGGCTGTTTGCATTCTTAAATTCATTCAAGAAATGTGCGGATCGTTGGCTAGGCCAGCATTTATCACCCATCCTGAATTGCCATTGACAAGGTCTGCCTTCTTGAACCACGATGGTTCTTGCATTATGGGAGCAGCACAGTGCTATCAAGAAGGGAGTTCCACCATTTTGACCCAGCGACACTGAAGGAAAGGTGACATATTTCTAAAATCAGTATGGTATATGACTTGGGCAGGAATTTGCAGGTGGTGGTGTTCCCATGTATCTGCTGCCCTTGCCCTTTTTGATAGTAGTTGTCACAAGTTTAGAAGGTACTGTGGAAGGATACTTGGTGAATTATCACAGTGCTTCTTGTAAATAGTACACACTGCTGCTACTGAGCATCGGTGGTGGAGGGAGTGAATGTCAACAGATTATCAGACTGAATGTAAAGAGACTACGTTGGAAGCCTCTTATATTAGACCTTCTGATGTCATAGTGTCATCTGGCTGACTTAAAGATGCGCAGTAGATCCTTTTTGATATCTGTGCAATAATACAACATGCCTGATGCATCACTCAAGAGACCATCATCTTTATGTGATGGAAAGGCTTGTGCCCTCAGCAAGCCCTGTATGAACAATGAAGGACGTGTGACAGGATCTGCTAAATAATAAAATAGAAATCAATACCTAATGAATAGAGAAAGATTTTATAAATCATACAAATGTTTCACCATTGAGATTTTTTTCTCCCTTGTTTTCTTACCTGTGAACATTAACCCTCCATAAGATTTATCAGGCAGAGTTCTCCTGTGAAACATACAAACATCAATACTAGAAAGAGTAAGAACATATTGATTATATCTGGCAATGTTATTTAACTTGAACATATTAATCAGAAAACCTTAACACCGATAGCCATTATACTGTTTTTACAACACTGACCTCACTTTGAATGTACTTCATTAGCTTTAAATCACTTTGGGATGTCATAAGCTTTCAAATGGGGCTGTAGAAATGCCAGCTTTTATCGTTACTGTGCATTTAGTCACTTTGTCCAATGATTTTTAATATTTATCAAGGCATGAGTTACTGTGTAGAATAGATTCTTGTGAAATGTGGTGACAATTCACTGAGTTTGAGGGGCTTGTTATACTACAAGAATAGGAACAGTGCAAAAGGAGTCCATTTGGCCCATCATAACTCCATGCTGCAGGATAACCACTCGACAAGCTGACATTCAATTGAAATTAGAAAACGTTGTTAAATTCTGTATCAGGGATGGAGGGCTGACTCCAATGTACTCAGTCAAGCTAACATGCATAGTATTGAGGGGTTATTCACCCAAAACAAGCTTTGATAGAGGGGACATGTCACTCATACCTGAAACCAAATTCCAGAAGCAACTACTCGAGTCAGATTGCAGATGCAGCAGGAAGCTCCTCGGAGGATAGTGGAAAAATTTTGGAGAATGTCTTCAAAGCAACGCTCAATAATGTCAAATGTCCACATCGACTCATGAAAACCCTGGCTTGAGTATGACCAAAAATAGAGAAAGATTAAGTGTAAAAGCACAAACGTCAATGGAAATGTTCAAGGGCTAAACAAAATCTTTGAAAGGGGCACACAAACCTCCCAACAATCCATAGACCCAGCCCAACAGAGTCTGTATTGGTCTTATCAAACTTTCTTGGGACTGGAATGGAAGTAAGTCATCCTCAACCCCAAAGGACTAATTAAGCAGGAGAAGAAGAAAGATTGCAATATATTGTCATCAGCATGTTGTTGAAATTTGATACTGACATGACATGCCAACACTGTGATCATTGCAAGTAAAGATTGCAGCACGATGGATTCTGAAATGTCAAGAAACCGAGAGTAAAACAATGATGCACAGGTTGATGGCAGGGCCCTGATGACATGCTCCAGGTGTGGTTAAGACAAGTCATTACAGAGTTGATTTATCAGGCCTCATCTGAATGTTGCAGCAAGAGCTGTATCATCAAGCCTTGCCTGGCTGCTCTGTTCAGCTTATAAGAACAGGTGGCTTTTCCTAAATGAGAATTTAACAGCCTGGTAGTAAACTGTGCCGTTCATTGTCCTGATTGTTGGGCCTGGGAAATAGACATTGTGACAGTTCTAATCAAAGCTGCTGTTCTCAAACAGCAAGCAGTGACATCTTTAGTGTTGCAGCAGCTGATTAATCATAATCCAGGTCCTCTGTAACTAAATTAGAAATCTTTTGAATCTGAGATAAGTTAGATCCTTAACATCAGCCCTTGACATCAAAATACATAATTTCATTACATTATTGTTGGCAGGTGAGACCATTTAGTAATTGAAGGTGGCGAAGATGATTTGAATTAAATGAAGTAAAAACATAAACAAATGACAAAGAGATGTTGGTTGCACTGCACAGAAAGAGGCGATTCAGCCCATAGCATTTATGCTGGTTTTTCACGGGAGCAATTCCCCCAGTGCCATTCCTGTCATCTACCTGTAATCCTATGTGTTCTGTGTTTACACAGAAGAACCCAATTACACAAGAACATATGTGATAGGAGCAGGAGTTAATCATTTAGCCCCTCAATCCTTCTCTGCTATTCGATATCATTGTGTTTCCACCACAGTTTCATTCACCTTTGATAACTTTTCACCCCTTTACTGATCAAGAATCTGATTGCCTTCAAAATATTCCAGGACTCCAGTTCCAACAATTTTTGTGGAAAGATTTGCGAACATCTGTGAGACAAAAAAAAAGTTCTGTTTATTTCTGTCTCCAACAGGAGGGCCCTTATTTTAACGTTTTTATGACATTTTGAAGACCCCCTCAACACCTCAATTGAACCTGCCTCCACCACACACTCTCAGGCATTGCTTTGTTGCAAAAATATCATCTATATCCTTTGAGGAGGGAAATTTATCATTCTTACTTGATCTAGCCTACAAATGACTCCAGACCTACAGCAATGTAGTTGATTTGTAACTGGCCTTTGAAGTGGCCTAGCAAGCCACTCAGTTGTATCAATTGCTGAAAAGTTTTAAGGAAGGATTGAAATCATATGGATCACCTGGTATTGACTATGATATTAGGGTAAAAGTTCGGCACAACATCGTGGGCTGAAGGGCCTGTACTGTGCTGTACTGTTCTATGTTCTGTGTTCTAAGGTACAAGAAAGGATAATGGAAAACACAGCCCTGTTGACCCTCCTTACTAATATCTGGCTAGTGCCAAAATTAGAGATAGCTGTCTCACAGGCTAGACAAGCAACAGCCTAACATAATCATACTCATGGGATCCTACCTAACAGACAATGTCCCAGACACCACCATCACCATTCCTGAATATGTCATAGAGTCCCCATGGTGCAAGAAGAGGCCATTTGGGCTATTGAGTCTGCAGCTACACTCCCAAGAGCCCTTTCACCCAGACTTGCATCCCCACCCCACTCCATAACCCCACATTTACCATGGCTAATCCACCTAGCATGTACGCCTCTGGACATTATGAGAATTTTAGCATTGCCAATCCACCTAAACTGCACAGCTTTGGACTGTGGGAGGAAACCAGAGCACCTGGAGGAAACTCAGGCAGATGCAAGGAGAATATGCAAACTTTACACAGACAGTAACCTGAGGGTGGAATCGAACCTGGGTCCCTGGTGCTCTGAGGCAGCAGTTCTAACCACTGAGCCACCAACAGGACAGACCCAGCAGAGGTGGTTCCACAATGGTTTACTTTTGGGAGTCTTCCCAGGAGTCCTCAATATTGACAATTAGGTCTTGTGAATCAGGTCAAACATGGACAAGGAAACCTCTTGTTGATTACCACATACTGTCCTCCCTCAGATAATGAATCCTCCACATTAAACAACAATTGGAGTATGCACAGAGAGCAGCAAGAGTTCAGAATGTGTTCTAGCCAATATACGGGCTTGGGCTGACAAACCACACAAGTGCCAAGAAATGATTAGCTCTAACAAGACAGAATCTAACCATTGTCCACTGGAATTCATTGGCCTTGTATTACTGTCTTCCTCACTATTCACATTCGGGGATAGGGAGTTACCATTGATCAGAAACCAAACGGAACTAGCCGTACATATACAGTGGCTACACGGCTGACTCAAAGCCTGGGAATCCTGCAGTAATTAATTCAACTCCTAACTCACCAAAGTATATTTTTGGTCTCCTTTTCTGAGGAAGGATGCCATTGCTCTCATGAGAATACAGCGAAGGTTTACCAGGCTGATTCCGGGGAAGGCAGGTCTGATGTCTGAGGAGAGATTGACTATGTTAGGATTGTTTTCGCTGGAGTTCAGACAAATGAGGTTAATTTCGCACAGACTTATAAAATTCTAACAGGACTGGACAGGGTAGATGCAGGGAGGGTGTTCCCGATGGTGGGTGTGTCCAGAACCAGGGATCACAGTCTGAGGATTCGGGGTAGACCATTTAGGACAGAGATGAAGAGACATTTCTTCACCCAAAGAGTGGTGAGCCTGTGGGATTTATTACCACAGGAAGTAGCTGATGCCTAAACAGTGAATGTATTTAAGAAGTAACTAGATATAGCACTTGGGGCGAATGGGGTCAAAGGTTATGGGGAGAAATCAGGATTAGGCTATTGAGTTGGACAATGAGCCATGATCATGAAGAATGGTGGAGCAGGCTCGAAGGGCTGAGTGGCCCCCTCCTGCTCCTATCTTCTCTGTATTTATGTTTCACCATCAACAAGGTACAAGTCAGAAATATGGTGGAACAATCTGCACTTACCTGGGTTTGTGCAGCTCCAACAACATTCAAGAAACTTGACACAATCCAGGACAAAGCAGCCCAATTGATTGCCACCACATCTACGAGTGTTCACTCCCTCAAACACTAATGCTCAGCAGCAGCAGTGTGTACCATCGACAAGATGCATTGCAGAATTTTACACTATAAGATTCACCAAGGCTCCTTATGCAACACCTTTGAAACCAATGGCCACTTCCATCTAGAATGATGTAGGCAGCAGATACCACCACCCACAAGTTCCCTGCCAATCACTCACCATCCTGACTTGGAAATACATCGTTATTTCTTCAGTGTCGCTGGGTCAAAATCCTGAAATTCCCTTCCTAACAGCATTGTGGGTTTACCTACAGCACTTGGGCTGCAGTGCTTCAAGATGACAGTTCACCAAAATCTTCTCAATACTAACCAGGACAGGCAGTAAATGTTGACTAAGCTAGTGATGTCCAAATCCTAGGAATTAATATTTAAAGAAAGAAAATTGTTTCCTCATATTGCCATTGCTTCTCTTGACTTAAAAAATTTAGAACAAATTTATTCTGCATGTAATTTTTTTATTATTGACAGTTTAGTTACAGCCCACCAAGTCTGAACCAATAACCTGAATTAGGTCAAACCCCTTCCTAAGTGAGATTTGCTGAACATCATGAAGAATTGTCAAGTAGCCATCCTTGTCATTGATATAATGGATAACTTCAAAGTCCATCTCATAATGTGAGAGTTTTCTCAAAGTCATATATCAGCATCACAACAGAACAGTGAAATAAACTGGCTTTCTTTGTCCTTCCTGTAGAAATTACACTATAAATCATCTATAGTTTCCAATGAATATTTTAAACTGAAGGATCATAACCTTTGAGACTGACTAGTGTCATTTCTTCTAATATGGTGCTCTTGTTTTGTCAATAAGGACCCCATTCTGTACAAGGTTACAATAGGTTGCACATCAAATGGAAACGTTTAAAAGAAATTGTCGAAGGGACATAAATATGGTCTATTAATATAATTTTTCTGTCAATAGATAGTCTTCTAGCAATGTGCTTCAGTTCTTCTGTAGAATGCAATTCTTGCTCTGCTCAGCAGAAGGCTGTGCAGTGCTGTCTCTGAATGTCTTCTGCATAGTGAATATAAATATGTATAACATGCTCAAGGTCATATCATAATGAGGGCCTTCTCTGTCCTTTCAAGATGACGGTACTACATAAAGTGGGATATCATTTAAGCAGAATATATGATGGAGTTTTGTGTGTTTATATGTCTCTAAAGTGTATCATGGGATCTTGTACTATACTCTCGAAGGCTTTATCTTTCAAACTTTGATTTGTTCGTGCTGGTATTGAGAAAGGAGGAACAGGTCAGACTCACATCCTGGTGCTAAATTTGGGTTTTAGGAGTGATGGAATGGCCAGCAGGACCGTGAGGTGATGTATAGCATTGATAAAAATCAGAACAATGAGCCAATGAGAGATGTGTATAGCACGGTGTCATCTACAGCTCATTTTTACAGCAACTACAAAGAAGTACTAGATAGACCTCTAAATATTATTTTACACACTTTACTGAAAGGTCATCAATAATGTTACAATTTGTGATAAAAAATGTATAATCAATTTGACTTGCATCCTCTGATTTAGGATGTATGAGATAAATAGGACTCAGAAACATAGGATTATAGAAAATAGGAGCAGGAGTAGGACATTCTGCCCTTCCAGCCTGCTCTGCCATTCAATATGATCTCATTTGATCATTCAACTCTGTTCTCGCTTTCTCCCTACACAGTTTGATTTCTTTAGTCCCACAAAATATATTTAATCCTCCTTGAAAACATTCAATATTTTGGCTTCAACCACTTTCTGTGACAAAGAATTCCACAGACTTCTGGGTGAAGATATTTCTCCTCATCTGAGTTCGAAATGGCCTACCCCATATCCTTAGACTGTGATCCCTGGTTCTGGATAATCCTAGATTCTAATAAAGGGTTAATCAATGTGGTAAGATAAGCTCCACCCATAAAGTGTATTCCTGGGAGGAGCTAACTAATTCTGTGTTCGTTATCAAGCCTTTGAGGGAATGTGTCTGTTGCAGTAATGTGAACCTTCTCTTAAGTTGAACATAATGTTTCAAAAGAAAACATCATGAATTTCAGAATTAATGCAGATAGCTGTTGAGCATAATGTAATAAAACTCTTTATCATTCATCAAGATTGAGCCACCATTTTGCCAAAGACTTTACGCGGATATTCTGCCCACAATGTATCAATAGCTTAGACTGATAGCAGTGAGAAGAATTGTTGGCAGTGGAACTGTGTAAAGATTCTCAGCCACATTAATGCATTAATTTAGTACCCAGACTCTTGTGGTCCAAACTCATTTTGAAAAGACTGTAACTTTTTATTGTTTTGTGAGGAGGGGAGGTGATGGCCTAGTGGTATCATCACTGGCCTGTTAATCCGGCGAGACCCAGACAATGTGCTGGTGACCTAGGTTCAAATCCCACCATGGCAGATGGTGGAATTTGAATTCAATAAATACTGGAATTAAGAATCTAACAATGACCATGAATCCATTATTGATTGTCGGGAAAGACCCATCTGGCTCGCTAATGTCCTTTAGGCAAAGAAACTGCCATCCTTACCTGGTCTGGACTACATGTGACTCTAGGCCCACAGCAAATATGGTTGACTCTTAATAGCCCTCTGGGCAATTAGGGATGGGCAATAAATGACACCCTCATCCCAAGAATGAATGAATAAAGAAAAAAAAAATTGATTGCAGAGTGAAATGAGAAAAGAACAGTGTTAAAAACCAAAGAGCGTGGAAGGAATTATGGCACTTTTAAGGAGCACATTAACTGACACCCATTAGAAATGTGTTTACACACTGCTTTTTCAAACACTTGGGTGAGATTACAGAAAATGAGTTAGAATCAAGGAGTGTGCACAAAGAAGATTCAGTCAGCAACAAAAAACTGATTGGACTGTGAAATAAATATAACAAGGTGTAGAGCTGGATGAATACAGCAGGCCAAGCAGCATCAGAGGAGCAGGAAGGCTGATGTTTCGGGTCTGGACCCTTCTTCATCCAGACCCGAAATGTCAGCTTTCTTGCTCCTTCTGATGCTGCTTGGCCTGTTGTGTTCATCCAGTTCTACACCTTGTTATCTCAGATTCTCCAGCATCGGCAGTTCCTACTAC
>NW_025972045.1:0-9975 GCF_021869965.1 Rhincodon typus
TGTGTTGTTTAACATGGAGGAGGACTGATTCATCAGCTGAGGGAGGATGGTACATGATAATCAGCAGGAAGTTTCCTTGCTCACGTTTAACCTGAAACCATGAGACTTCATGGGGTCTGGAGTCAACATTAAGGACTCCCACCACAACTCCCTCCCGACTGTATCCCACTGTGCCACCCCCTCTGCTGGCTCTGTCCTTCCGGTGGGACATGACATATCCAGGGATGGTGACGGTGGTGACTGGGACATTGTCTGTATGGTATGATTCTGTGCGTGTGACTATGTCACGCTGTTGCTTAACTAACGGGGAGGTGATGGCCTCGCGGTATTATCGCTGGATTGTGAATTCAGAGACCCAAACAATGTTCTGGGGACTTAGCTTCAAATCCCACCACGGCAGATTGTGGAGTTTGAATTCAATAAATATCTGGAGTTAAGAATCTAATGATGACTGTGAATCCATTGCCGATTGTTGGGAAAAACCCATCTGGTTCACTAATGTCCTTTAGGGAAGGAAACTGCCATCCTTACCTGGTCTGGCCTACAGGTGACTCCAGACCCACAGCAATGTTGTCGACTTTTAACTGCCCTGTGGGCAATTACGGATGGGCAATAAATGTTGCCCTAGCCAACAGTGCCCTCATCCCAGTAAAGGAAAACAAAACAGTCTGTGAGAGAGCTCTCCCAGGTTTGGCACTAACCCCCAGGTGTAAGTGAGGAGGACCTTGCAGGGTCAACAGGGCTGTTTCTGCCGTTGTCTTTTCCGGTTCCTAGGTCGATGCCAGGTGACTAGAGGACAGTCAGTGTGGCACCTCCACTCAAAAGCCCAGCAAAGGGGTGAACCAGGAAAATCCAGGCCAGTCACTCCAACCTCAGCGGTGAGAAAACCACCGACAGAAACTCTGAGGGACAGAACCAATCCACACGCAGAGAGAGGCAGGGACCAACCAAATACAGTCAGCATGGCCCTGCCAAGGGGGGTTCATGTCTGACCAACCGGACCAAATCCTTCAAAGGACTGACCAGGCAACCCCCCTGATACAGCCCTCCTGGGCATCAGTAAGACCCTTGATAAGATCCTGCACGGAGACCAACAGCAAAGGCAAGAGCCCATGGGATCCAAGGAAACCCCGCAAATTGCATTCACAATTAGCTCCCAGCTCCCTGCCATTCCAGGCCAAAGCCTCTCTAACCACACGGGCAAAATCTCCCCCAGGGCACCAGCCCTGACACTGTCCAGGTGCAGCCTGCCCAGTCTGCACTGGTCCCACCCTCTCCAGAACCAGTCCCCGTGTCCCGGGAATCTGAAATCCCTCCCACCGCAACATCTTTTCAGCCATGCACCCATCCGATAAATCCCACCACTTCCACTCTGACCACCCCCGAGGCTCACCATACAACCTGCACTCTAACGCCCCATATCCTGCTTTTTGGATCTTACCCCCTCCCCTGCCCTTCACCACCCAAGTTGTTGGCACTGACATGCATCCCGATAACTGGCCACCCCTACCCTCCCACTCCAGAATGCCCTGCAGCCGCTCCAAGACATCCCTGACCCTAACACCCAGGAAGAAACACATGTGTGGAACTACAGGAGATGGGGGAGATACTAAATGAATATCTTGCATCAGTGTTTACTTTGGAGAAGGATATGGAAGATAGAGAATGTGGGGAAATAAATAGCAACATTTTGAAAAATTTCCATACGACAGAGGAGGAGGTGCTGGACGTCTTAAAATACATAAATCACCAGGACATGATCAGGTGTACCCTAGAACTCTGTGGGAAGCTAGGGAAGTGATTGCTGGGCCCCTTACTGAGATATCTGTATCATCGATAGCCACAGGTGGGGTGCTGATAGACTGGAGCTTGGCTAACATGGTGCCACTATTTAAGAAAGGTGGTACGGAAAAGCCAGGGGACCATAGACTGGTGAGCCTGACATCAGTGGTGCCAAGTTGTTGGAGGGAATCCTGACGGACAGGATTTACATGTATTTGGAAAGGCCAGGACTGATTAGGGATAGTCAATGTGGCTTTGTGCGAGGGAAATCATGTCTCACTAACTTGATTGCGTTTTTAGAAGAGGTCACAAAGAGAATTGATGAAGGCAGAGCAGCGGACATGATCTATATGGACTTCAATAAGGTGTTCGACAAGGTTTCTCATGGTAGACTGGTCAGCAAGGTTAGATCATATGGAATACAGGGAGAACTAGCCATGGGAATACAGAACTGGCTCGAAGGTAAAAGACAGAGGGTGGCAGTGGAAGGTTGCTTTTCAGGCCTGTGACCACTGTGTGTCACAAGGATGGGGGCTGGGTCCACTGCTTTTTGTCATTTATATAAATGATTTGGATGTGAACAAAGCAGGTCTGGTCAGTACAGATAGTAGGAACTGCAGATGCTGGAGTATCTGAGATAACAAGGTGTAGAACTAGATGAACACAGCAGGCCAAGCAGCATCAGAGGAGCAGGAAAGCTGACCTTTCGGGCCTAGACCCTTCTTCACAAATGGTTAGTAAGTTTGCAGATGGCACCAAGTTGGAGGTGTAATGAAAATGTTACCTCAGAGTACAATGGGACCTTGGTCAGATGGGCCAATGGGCTGAGGAGTGGCAGATGGAGTTTAATTTAGATAAATGTGAGGTGCTGCATTTTGGAAAGGCAAATCAGGGCAGGACTTATACACTTAATGGTAAGGTCCTGAGGAGTGTTGCAGAACAAAGAGACCTTGGAGTGCAGGATCATATTTCCTTGAAAGTGGAGTCACAGGTTGACAGGACAGTGAAGAAGGCGTTTGGTACGCTTGCCTTTATGGGTCAGTGCATTGAGTATAGGTTTTGGGAGGTCATGTTGTGGCTGTACAGCACATTGGATAGGCCAGTGTTGGAATACTGTGTGCAGTTCTGGTCTCCCTGCCATAGGAAGGATATTGTGAAACTTGAAAGGGTTCAAAAAAGATTGACAAGGATGTCGCCAGGGTTGGAGGGTTTGAACTACAGGGAGAGGCTGAATAGACTGGGGCTATTTTCCCTGGAGCGTCGGAGGCTGAGAGGTGACCTTATAGATTTTATAAAATCATGAGGAGCATGGATAGGGTAAATAGACAAGGTCTTTTCCTCAGGGTGGGGATGTCCAAAACTAGAGGGCATGGGTTTAAGGTGGGAGCAGAAAGATTTAAAAGGGACATAAGCAGCAAATGTTTCACAGAGGGTGGTGTGTGTATGGAATGAGCTGCCAGAGGTGGAGGTGGAGGCTGGTACAATTTGCAACATTTAAAAGGCATTCAGATGGGTACATGAATAGGAAGGGTTTAGAGAGATATAGGCCTAATGCTGACAAATGGAACTGGATTAATTTAGAATATCTGGTTGGCTTGGACGAGTTGGACCGAAGGGTCTGTTTCCATGTTGTACAGCTCTATGACTCTACGCGAAAATATCCAATCTGGATGCATCACAGCATGGTGTGGCAACTGCTCTCTCAAGACCGTGACAGAGTCTGTTTAATTTCATTGCTTGTGGTTTGTTGAATCAAAAGTAGGGGAAATGGCTCTTAACATTGCTAAGAAGGTTCTGGGGTTTGAGGATGCTTCCCAAATTTGCCAAGAAAGTTTAGAGCGACAGAGAAAGGATGGACTTTTAGACCTAGCAAATGGGCTAGGATTCGGTGTAACTAGGGATAAGGTGAAACCTGAAATTGTAATAGAGTTAGCCAAGCATTTAGGTATACCAGAGAAACAGGCAAGTGCAGTGGAGTTAGAAAAAAATTAAATTGCAACTTAAACAATTGGAGTTAGATGATCAAGAAAGAGAAAGAAGATTCCCAGCTGAAGAGAGAGAAAGTGAAATTAAAAGGTGGGAGTTCGAGGACAGAGAAAAAGAAAGGAAAAGAATGTTCCAGTTGGAAAAAATGAAGTTGGTACGAGAAGCAAAAAAGACTTCAAATGACAGAAGTAAAAGTGCAAGATCGAAGTGATGATGAGCAGCTCTCCACAGCCAACAGCCTAGTAGGGATATATGTAAATATGCCCAAACATTACCAAAATTTGATTAAAAAAATGGTGTGGAAGCCTTTTTCATTTCCTTTGAGAAATTGGCTAAACAGATGAACTGGCCAGAGACTGTGTTGTAATATTAATTGACACCAAGTTGTTAGGCAGGGCTGGCGAGGTGTTTGCAGAGCTGTCAGGGGAGGTGTCACGGGAATATGAAGGAGTAAAACAGGTTATTTTGAGTGCCTACGGGTTGGTTCCAGGAGCATGCAGACAATGGTTCGGAAATGCCAGAAAGGAACTTCTATTGAGTTTGAAAGAATTAAACGGAGCAACTTTAATCGATAGATGAGAGCATTAAAAACAGAAAAGACACATGAGGATCTTAGAGATAGTAGGAACTGCAGATGCTGGAGAATCCGAGACAACAAGGTGCAGGGCTAGATGAACACAGCAGGCCAAGCAGCATCATAGGAGCAGAGAGGCTGACGTTTCGGGCCTAGACCCTTCATCTGATGGAAACAATAAGACCTCATGTTGAGGAACAGAAAGTTAAAACAGGGAGAACAGCTGCAGAGATGGTGGATGAATATGCATTCGTGAGTAAACCAAAATCTAGCTTCTGACAGCAATTTCCTTCCATGTGGGATAGAAATTGGGAAAAACGGAGATCCATCAATGAAAAACTAAATGTAGATCACACTGGGAACAGTTTACCACTTGTGAAAAAGGAAACCCAAGAGGGTGGAAAAGAGGTGAGAGATCTCAAGTGTTTCCACTGTAGTCGAGGGAGACAAAGTCCCAGTGCTGGTGGATTAAGGGAGGCACTGGGGAAAAGGATGTGGAAAAAGAGGATAAACCAGTGGGATTAGTTGAAGTAGTGAAGGAAATCCCGAGAGAAGTTGAGGAGCTGCAGGAGAGTGCACAGCCCAGTTTCGGGTTGGATAGTAAGATAGTGCCCGATCTTTTCAAAAACTTCGCCTGTGTGGGTAAGTTTTACCCAGGTAGAACAGGAGGAGCAAGTAAAGAAGTTAACATATTTAGACATACCGGAGCTGGTCAGTCTCTAACAGTAAGAGATGAAAATATTTGCAGTCCTTCTGAAAAATTGCCCGAGATAGTGATAATCCGTAGAATAAGTGGAAAGAGAATTAGCATTCCCATGTGTAAGACATGGCTAGAAAGTCCAATCAAGACTGGGGAAGTGACAGTGGGAGTGATTGAAAGAGTGCCTATTCCAGGAATACAGTTTGTTCTTGTAAACAATATAGCTGGACCGAAGGTAGGAGTGATGCCCATTGTTGTGGAGAAGCTGAAGGAAAACCAGGGAACTGAGGAGTTAAAAGAAAACTGTCCTGGAATTTTTCAAGACTGTGTGGTGACAAGAACCTACAGGTATAAGTTAAAGCAAGAAAGGAAAACCAAAGAGAAAAATGAAGGAGTTGAGGTCCAGTTAGCTAACACCCTGTTTGATAAAATGGTAAAGGAAGAACTGAAGCAGGTAGAGGATCAGGCAGAAGTGTTTAATTCTGAAAGATTACTGGAGTTACAACAAAAGGATGAGATGATAAAGGACTTATATCATAAAGCCTATTTGAAAAAGGAATGAAAATGTATTCCAGAATGCTGTTGCCTGAAGGATAAAATCTTAAGGCGGAAATGGAGACCTCAGCAGGTTAGTGCAGAGGAGATTGTGATGCCAGTAGCATACAGACAGGAAGTATTATGGTTAGCACACAGATTATCTGTAGGAGGTCACAGACTCAGGCTCAGATACAGAAGCATTTCTATTGTCCTGAATTACATAAAGATGTGGTTACATTTTGCTGTACCTGTCATATGTGTCAGACAGTAGGAAAGCCACAGGCAGGAATAAAACCAGCGCCTTTGATGCCAATTCCTGCATTTGAAGAACATTTTACTTGGGTTATGATTGATTGTATAGGTCCTCTCCCTAAATCCAAAAAGTAGGAACCAGTATTTGCTAACCATAATGGATGTATGTACCAGATTTCCAGAGGCAATTCCATTACGAATGTCAAGGCAAAAAAGGTTATGGAAGAGTTGCTTTCCGTACCCGTTATGGCCTACCCAGGGAGATTCAGTCAGACCAAGGGTCCAATTTTACTGCTGAACTATTTAAGGATAGGTTAGGCATCAAACACTTTAAATCAAGTGCGGACCATCCTGAATCCCAGGGAGCATGGAAAAACAGCATCAGACCCTAAGTACTATGCTGAGGGCTCATTGCTACAATAACCCAAATGATTGGGATAAAGGTATCCCATTTATATTATTTGCTATTAGAGATGCTCCAAATGAATCAATTCCATTTACTCCAATGGAATTGATAATCAGACATGAGGTAAGAGGGCCTTTAAAATTAATGAAGGAAATGTTGATTGGTCTGAAGTCATAGATCTCACAGTTGGATTATGTATCTGAGGTGAGAGAGAGATTAAACAGAGCAGGTGAATTAGCTAGACAACATTTGAAGGTGGCACAGCACCAAATGAAGCAAGACTCAGATAAGAAATCTAAAATGTGTATGTTTGCCTGTGGGGATAAAGTATTGGTGCTGTTACCAGTGGTAGGAGATCCCTTCAAAGCAAAGTGTAATGGTCCCTATCAGATTGAGAAGACGTTGTCAGGTGAATTATCTGGTAAAGGGTGACAGGGGGAAAAAAATTTTGGGTGTGTCATGAGAACATGCTGAAACCTTACTGTGACAGGGAAAGGGAACCAGAGAAACACGTATGAGTTACCGCCACTCAGAGTGAAGAATCAAATCCAGATGATTCAGATTTTGATGCGCCTCAGAATAAATTGAGTAATGAGGAATTCCTTAAAGAATGGGATAAGGAAGTGAGCTATCTGACTCAGGATAGAGAACTAAATTGAATTAGTTTTTACAGTACTATGAGGACTTATGTAGAAATAGAATGGGGAGGACGAATACATGAGGTTGACGGACGGAATGCTGTTCCAATAAGACAACACCTCTCCAGGCTTAATCCTCTCAAAGCAGCACAGGTACAGAAAAAAGTGGAAGCAATGCTCCAAAAAGTTATCATTGAGCTTAGTCAAAGCAAGTGGAGATCACTGATTGTGCTGGCTCCCAAACCTGATGGTACTCAACCATTCTGCCTCGATTATCAAAAGATTAATGCTGTGACTGAATCAGACTCATACCCAATTCCAAGGCTGGAGGACTGTGTGGAAAAAGTTGGACAACAACTTACATCTTGCTATTAATGGCAAGTACCTTTGTAGGAGAAAGCAAAAGAAAGTTCTGCTTTTGTAACCCCAAATGTGCTATATCAATTAAATTAATGCCCTTTGGAATGAAGAACCCACCAGTCACCTTTCAAAGATTTATGAACAGAATTGTGGTAGGATTCACTAATTGTGCTGTCTTTTTAAATGACTTAGTGATCTTTAGCCATACATGGAAAGATCACATGGCACATTTGGCAGAGCTTTCTGATAGACTATGGAAGGCAAAGTTGGGCACAAATTTGGCAAAGACAGAATTTGCGAAGGTGGAAGTGATGTTCTTAGGAACATGAAGATGAAGGCCATTGAGGAATTTCCAAGGCCATCCTCGAAGAAAGACATGCTATGATTTTTGGGACTGAGTGGATTCTACAGGAAGTTTGCACCAAACTTTAGTGGTGTGGTGGCATTGCTGATGGATTTGTTAAAAAAGAACATGAAATTTTGGTGGACAAAACAATGCCAGGTGGCATTTGAAAACTTAAAGGCAGTGTTCACCACCACACCAGTTTTAGCCACACCAAATATCTGGAAACCCTTTAAAGTCACTATCGATGCAAGTAATGCAGGGTTGGAGCTGTCATGTTACAGCAGGATGATTGTGGAATTGAAAGGTCAATTGGTTATTTTTCAAAGAAACTCAATATCCACCAGAGAAAATATTCAACTGTTGAAAAAGAGTTATTGAGTTTGGTACTGGCCTTACAGCGTTTTAATGTTTATGTTACAAACAATGTATCAGAGATGGTTGTGTACACTGATTACCACCCTTTGACATCGTTGAAAAGATTTAAAGGCAAGAACACCAGACTATTCCATTGGAGTCTTATGTTACAGGCATTTAATTTACAGATGGTACATGTTACAGGTTGTGAAAATGTTATCACGGGTTTGACAGAAAAATGTGCATATAAGATAGAAACAGTAGTGTTAAGTTATATGTGTATGTATATTGAATTAATACGAGATGTATAATTCGAGATAAATGACCTATATATTTCGTAATAATAGCATTAAGATTTAGAGAAATAAAAAGCCATCTTTCCGTAATGATCTTTTTTCATTAATGGAGAAGGTGTTGTGTAGTTGGGTATAGTACTTGTCGATTGGAAGGCAGGATGTTAGGATTTGATATTTGTAAAATGATGGCGGCGGGGGGGGGGGGGGGGGAGAAGTGTGTGGTCCCTTTAAAAGATGATGTGTTTTTACTCAGCTTGCAGGTTTTTTAAAAAAGTGCACGTGCACAGAGAGCTCCTGAAATTGAAACACTGAATCCAAAGGCTGATGGTTAGAAATCCAGTCAGTAGTTTTGTTTTGTTGGCAAGGCAACCAGTCTGAATATTAACCAATTATTTTAAACCAGGCACTTGGGGACTAAAAACACCAACTAAATTTGAATCTGATGGACCAATCCTATTGTGAGAAATTGATAGGTCATCAAGGGTATAAAAGAAGAGGACATTTGAAAATTGGCGTGAGGGTAACTGTCATCTAATAGAATTAACAATCCATCAACTCTAAAGAGAAAATGATTGGCTCTCACAGAATTATCAAAGCTCACAGAAAACCATCATCTAAATAAAGGTATAGTGCACTCTTAGCTAATATTACTGACATGAGAATTCGACAGAGAAAGGCGTTCCTGACTGAAGAAAAACAGAGAAGGCACAAAACATTCCAGAAGATGTAGCCTGGCAGTTATTCAAGAGACTACATTTTAATATTTTTTCATAAACTGCGTTATATAAGTGGGACTTATATTTATTGGAACAGCATACCATGGGAATGTTGTTTGATTTGGGAATAGTTAGTAGTTGAGGGGGAATTCTTTAGTTTGTTACTAGTTCTGTTAATTTGTTCACTGTTAGAGTTAGATAAATAAATTACTTGTTGATTCTAGAGTGACTGTCAGGAGTTCATTTCATTCAACTTCACCTTTATAACAGATTGAGGCGGGTGGTGAGAGGCACTTTTCATACTTTTTTTAACAGATGATGAAGCGAGGTGCTCCTTTCTGGATATTTTTCAGTTTTAGTTATTTGGGGGGAGAGGGACTGGCAATTGAGTTCCACACTATTGAGTGTGTCCAATCTGTCAGTGGGGGAGATTCTGTCAAAGGCCTTTCTCCTGGACCAGGCAGATGAGGCAAGTGCCCATAGCCCCTGACCCACACATGGGCAATGGTATCCCTGAGGAAGGGGAGGCTCTCGGAGATGGTCTTGTTGGATACAGCACAGGTCTGTGTGAATAGATCTGCTCAAACTTCACACAATCACAGAATGATGATGGTACAGAGGGAGGCCATTCTGCCCATCCTGCCTGCACCATCTCCATCATCATGTCTGGCTCTATTATCCAGGGCCAATCTCCTGCCTTTTCCCCAGATCCCTGCACACCTTTACCATCCAAAACACCATCCCATACTCTCCTCAATTCACCAACTGAACCTGCCTCCACCATATTTCCAGGCAGCACATTCCAGTCTCTAACTACTCGCTGTGTGAAAATGTTTTTTTTTCTCCCTTCCTTTCTCCATCATTCTCAAGTGCACACACCAGATATTTCCACATGGGAAATGAAAGTTAGTGCACCAACACGCTTTAAAGATCTGACTTAGACAAATGAAGGAATGCTGAACATTAACTTTCTGCTTTCGAGGTCTGTTCCCCGAGATGAAAACACACAACTATCTCCAGGATTGAAT
>NW_025972046.1:0-275 GCF_021869965.1 Rhincodon typus
CACACACCCACACTGTCTCCCTCCACACCAACACACACACACTGTTTCCCCCCTCACCCACATACACACACTCTCCCCCCCACATCCACACACACACACTCTACCCCCACATCCCCACATACACACACTCTCCACCCCCCCCACACCCACACACACACACTCTCCCCCCCACACCCACACATACATACACTCTACCCCCCACATCCACACACACACACTCTCCCCCAAACACACACACACTCCCCCCACCACACCCACACACACTCTTACCTCAC
>NW_025972046.1:375-1415 GCF_021869965.1 Rhincodon typus
CCCCCCCCACCCACACACACACTCTTTCCCTCCCCTACACCCACACAGACACTCTCACCCCACACCCACCCACACACACACATGCACACACTTCCCCCCAACCACACACACACTCTCTGCACCCCCCCACCCCCACACACACACAAACACACAGTCTCCCCCCCCACCCACACACACACTGTCCCCAGCCTCCCCCCACAGATGCATTCTCTCCATACCCCCCACACACCCACACTCTCTCCGCGCCCCCACACCCACTCTCTACCCCCCCACACCCACTATCTCCCTCCCCGACACTCACTCTCTCCCTCCCCCACACCCACACTCTTCACCCCCCCAACACCCACACTCTTCACCCCCCCAACACCCACACCCTGTCCTCCCCACACCCTCTCCCGCCCACACACGCATTTTTTCCATTCCTATCCAAACACACACACACACACACACACACACACACGAATTTGTATTTGTAGATACATTTTGTTTTGTTCAAAAAGCACACAATTTATAGACAGTCAGTCAGTGTGGCATTTATAAATTCCTACTTTAGAAATAAAACCAGTCTGACCCCAAACTAAAACACAAACACATTCTAAACAAGGTCTCACACCTAATATGCATTGTCTGATCTGAAATGTCACATTTTCTTTACACTGATAAAGCCTTTAGTTGTCTCAGGACCGTGACTTGAATGGAACTCAGGGATTTACATATACGTATTAATCAATTAGTACAACCTCATCGATGGTGTGAATCTTTGATTTTTACTTATAAATTCTGTGTCTCCCTCACTCACACTCTTGTCTCTCTCCCTTACTCACGCAGACACGCAGATAGACACACTCTCTCTCTCCCAAGTGCGCGCACTCGCTCACTCACCTGCTCACTCACTCACACAGGAATCCAAGGGGTGAATTTGTATTTGCAGATACGTTCTATTTTGTTCAGAAAGCACACAATTTTGTAGACAGTCAGTCAATATGGCGTTTCATAAATTCCTACTTTAGAAATAAAACCAGTCTGACTCCAAACCAAAA
>NW_025972046.1:1425-9975 GCF_021869965.1 Rhincodon typus
TCTTTTTTACACTGATAAAACCTTTAGTTCTCTCAGGACCATGGCTTGAAAGGAATTTGGGGATTTACAAATACATATTAATCAATTAAAACCTTCTAACTAATTAAAGATTTAACAGCATCTCAGGTTTGTTTGTCCCCAAATAAACCTGTTGGACTATAACCTGGTGTCGTGTGATTTCTGACCTTCAACAGATTAGGTCACACCGTGCTTTCTGTAGTGCCTCTCCAGCTGGGTACAACTGCACTCCCCTCGTCCCCATCTCTCTCTATCAAATTTCAGACAGAGTCATCTACAATGGCTTCTCTTCCTGTCGCTGTACCCTTAATCCAGATGTTCCCCAAGAATTTATCCTTGATCCATCTCCTATTTCATGTTGTACATGTATTAACTCTGAAGCTGGAGTATTGTGATTAGCTCCATCCATGGTGACAATGTGACATGGACACATGCAGTCAGTTGGAGACTGTCAGTGGAGAGACACAGAAAGCTTCTAGGATGAACAGCAGTCCTACTGGTAGCACTCGGGTAACTTTATATATGGTGGCCAGCAGTGTAATACATTTCATGTTGTTTACAAATTCTTGAGATCTCTACTACTTTGGCCAGAGGTGGATTGCCATTCCATTCACAGCAAATTGTAATGCTTCTCACTGGCATGCTGCTCCTAAGCCTCATTTTGTTCATTAATGGGATGTGGGTCTCACTGACATTGATTAGTGATCCCTAAATGTGCCTGAGAAGAGCCACCACCTTGAACTCCAGCAGTTAGGTATCAATCTTAAAATGTAGCATTAGTTTGCATGTACACTCAGCTCTATCAGACCTCTGTCTCTTTTTGTCTGTCCCACTCTTGATAAATTATCATTCTGCCCGTTTGACATACAGTATGTGATGAGCAGCATGCCTTTTCTAATTAAATACTGAGAAACCCAAACTAATCTATGGTCACCTTGAAAAGCTCTTGTTATTTAACTCCTTACTCCATTTCTGTCCCTGGCAACTGTATGATGTTGAACCAGACTGTACTCAAATTCAATGTCATATTTGGCCAAGATGAGTTTGCTGCTGCATAATCAGACCATGATGTGGGGGTGCTGGTGTTGAACTGAGGTGGATAAGGTCAGAAATCACACAACACCAGATTATAGTCCAACAGGTTTATTTGAAAACACAAGCTTTCGGAGCAGACGCTACGACAATGGATGAATGGACACCGAGCAATAATTACCAAACAGGGATGCTCCCTCCCAGTGGGGGAACACTTCAGCAGTTAAGAACATTTGGCCTTTGATCTTCAGGTAAGCATCCTCCAAGGCGGACTTCAGGATTCACCACAACGCAGAGTCGCCAAGCAGAGGCTGATAGCCAAATTCAGTACCCCTGAGGATGGCCTCAACCGGGATCTTGGGTTCATGTCGCACTACAGGTAACCCACACACCATACACTCTCACACACACATACACACACTGTCTTCCTCCCTCACACTCACTCACACGCTTTCTCTCTCCCTCACTCACACTCTTGTCTCTCTCCCTCACTCACGCAGACAGACACACTCTCTCTCTCCCAAGCGCACTCGCTCACTCACCCGCTCGCTCACTCACCCGCTCACTCACTCACACAGGAATCCAAAGGGTGAATTTGTATTTGCAGATATGTTCTATTTTGTTCAAAAAGCACACAATTTATAGACAGTCAGTCAATATGGCGTTTTATAAATTCCTACTTTAGAAATAAAACCAGTCTGACTCCAAACCAAAACACTAACATATTCTAAACAACGTCTCACACCTAACATGCATTATCTAACCTAAAATGTCACCTCTTTTTTACACTGATAAAACCTTTAGTTCTCTCAGGACCATGGCTTATAAGGAATTTGGGGATTTACATATACATATTAATCAATTAAAACCTTCTAACTAATTAAAGATTTAACAGCATCTCAGGTTTGTTTAATACATCCCGATCAGTGATGTGACCCTTTGATCTTTTACTTAGAAATTCTGTGTCTGATACTACCTCTCTCACTAACACCTGAAGAAGGAGCGAAGTTCCAACAGCTTGTGTTTTCAAATAAACCTGCTGGGCTATAACCTGCTGTCGTGTGATTTCTGACCATAACCAGACTACCACTCAGACTACCCATTTCTAGCTCTGCCATATCTCCTGACTTAATTTCTCCTCAGCTCATCTGTTGATCATTTCATGCCTGTGTTACCTCTAGTCTTGATTATCCCATTGCACTATTTCTTGGTCCCCACATTCTGCTCTTTGTAAACTTTGGCACATCTACTGTGCTGCATGTGACCTTACACCGATCACACACTTCGTTCACACCATGCTTGATGAACTCCACCACCTCTGCACACCGCCCCCCCCCCCCCCACCCCCCCTGATCGAACAATACCTGCCTCCTTTATAAAATTCTCATTTTCAAATGCATCTGTGACCTCGCACTGCCATATTGCAGACCTCACTTCCACTCCCAACAGCCCCATGAGATATTGGCATCCTCTGAAGTCTTGCATGCACAGCTTCCTCAGGGGCTATAATCTTAAGCTGTTCCTTCAATCACTCATTTTAAAGAACGAATAGTTTCACACTGATCTCAACAAGAGAGGTTTATTTTCAGAAGAGATGTCTGGTTTGCGATGCTGTTTAGCCAATTTCAATTTTTGTATCAATTATGTCTGCTTCCTTAGTACCTACGTTTAGGTCTAACCCTTACTTTTCAGCCAATTCAATTAGTTAAATGAAAGCAAAAGACTGCAGATGTTGGAAATCTGAACCAAATACAAAGCTGAAGAAACTCAACAGGTCCGGCAGCATCTGTGGAGAGCGAAACAGAGCCAACGTTCTGAATCCAGTATGACTCTCCGGAACTCTGGATTCTTTGGAAGAAGAGTCAAACTCGACTTGAAATATTGACCCTGTTTCTATTTCTGCAGATGCTGCCAGACTCAATTAGTCTAACCTTGGTTATTCTTTATAATTCAATCAGAAATAAATCTTCCACTGTCAGAAAGGTCTTAGTGATTGTCAAACCAATTTCAATAAAATAGTGCACATGAAACCTAGTATATTTCCTTTCATCCTTTCATAATTATTCTCCATTTCTAATTATTTGATAACCTCACTGGGTTTGCTCCTATAAACCCCACTTCTATGTTACAACCAAGGCTGGAGCAGTGTACCATCATTTTAATTCCTCTTCTCCACGGGTCACAATATAAAAATACTTTCTCCAGTTATCAAGATGACCAATTTCATACCTTATCCAGATCAGGTTTTAAGCAACAAGATCTATTAACCAGACTTCTTAATTAATAAAGTTATTGGCTATTACAAAAACAAAACGTATTCAATGAAGATGCAATAATCGGTTGACATACATAATAGTAGTATAAAAACTAATTTCACTAAATGTCTCTAAAAGCAGACATACAAACACTTTGTGACAAGCTATTGCATTTGGCCACTTATCAGTCTAATAGGATGGCCACAAAAACATTTGTTCAGGAAAAGGGTTCAACCCCTGTCTTAGGGCCATCTGGGAAATTGAACTGCCATGAGGTGAGCAACCTGTGGAGTCACTCTGTTCCAAGGTGTGCAAACACGGATGCAACCAAATGTGAAGTCAATTTTAGAAAACAATATTTTGATATGGGGATGGGGAAAGCTACCATGATGGTCCCAGCTCTATAGCACTTATAAGGGCTCACACAAGTCAACTTTTCTCTCTATGCTCCCACCTGTTGCTTACCTGAAAGCTGCCTCACATTTGAATCAAATTAATTTCTTTACTTAAATGCAAAACTCCATTGAATTAATTTACATTTTAAAAGAAGCTGAGCCCTAATGATCAGGCGATGACAACGGCTATGATATGCATACCAAGTAATTCAGGCACCTATTCTTTTTAGATTTCATTGTTTTCATTTAATCTGAAGATAGTTATTCAATAAATTAATTTAAATGTAATGCACATGTGCCACATTTAGAAATGTCACAATTTCCCTTGGGAACTGACATTATTGCTCTGAGGCATAAAACTATCAGGCAGGAAGATGTCAGCTGACCCCAGTCAGCTAACATTTTGGCTGGACCTATTTCATTAAACATAAACAAAATGCTGGACTGTATCTTAAAGATTAGATGTAAAGTGACACATTTTGTAATAGAAAATGTGGGGCTGTTAAGACTTGGTATTTCAACAATCCAATCTGTTGATTATAGGCAATGGTTTTGATTTCATGATTAAACCTGATTTCTCTGCAAAAGGTGAATTCTCAAATTAGATTTAGGTTAATTTGATTTTAAAAACAAAACTTACAGTAAGTCTGTCATGACAAGCACCTCTGCTTCCAGGGACCACAAACTATTCTCTCAACATCATCAGGCAATGTTGCTGTTTGGCCTGATGACTGAACAAAATTTTTGCAGACGATTTAACAATGCAAGTCAGCGACTTCCACCATTATGCTTGGTGAAGATAGTTGTAGATAGTTATTGCTTGCTTTAAAGCATTGTATTTCTTCCTTCCCATATCGCTTTGAATGCAAACATTCTCTTATATGCTCTTGGCAGATTTGTCCTGATTTCCTGGCCCCCATCCCAATTCCCAAAAAGATTCCAAAGATTGGAAGCCATAATTATAATCAAACTCCAAAAGATCCATGATAGTGTTTATGTTCCACAAGACCTCTTCCTACACCCACTTTGTCTAATGCTTTAGATATATCCTTTCATTCCTCTATCCAAATAATTATCTAACATCCCCTTCTATGTTATTTAACTTAACAATTGCATGTGTTAGCATTCCACATTCTAACCATGCCTTGGATAAATCAATTTTCCTACAAATTCCCTCTTGGATTTAATACTGAGTAACTTATATTTATGACCCTTAGTCTTGAGTCCCCGGCAAGTGAAAACATCTTCACCACATCTACCTTATCAAACCTCTTCACCATTTTAATGACTTTTGGGGTTTCTGTATTTGATATGCAATCTATCATTGCTGTCCTGTCTTTCGGGTAAGATTACCAGTTCTCATGTTTTATTATTTTATTGAATTCTTTATTTAAGCAGTAATTGCGAACCTTGTTTGCAAAGTGCAGTTGAGAAAATTTTTCTTCTGGTACAGCCTCTGCACTACTTCCTGCTTGCAGGCCTACATTGTTTTTCAATTAAACACTACCTGGGTTTTCCAACATTCTCAGCCCCTTTTTAAAAATCCCCCCATGACCTTGCACTTCTTCAATGTTGTAATCTCCTTCAAGCCTACAACCATCTGAGATATCTACGCTCCTCCAGTTCTAGCTTCTTGAGTACTCCTAATCTTAAGCACTCCACCATTGACAGTTGTAGTTTCAGCTATCAAGGCTCTTAGCTTTCAAATACCCTCCCTAAAATTTCCCATCTTGTTATCCTTTCCCTTTCCAAGATGCTCCTTTAACCAAGCTCTCAACCTGGTATGACCATACATGTCTTGGTGTTGGTCCTTTTTTGATAATGCTCCTGTAATATGCCTTACAAGTTTTACAACATTTTCATGGATCAGATCTAAGTTCTGCAGTTTTGCCATGTCCAGTCATGAATGGCAGTGGATATTTAAACAACTCACTGGAGCAGGAGGCTTCACAAAAATCCCCATCCTCAATGATGGAAGAGTCCAGCATATCAATGCAAAAGATAAGGCTGAAGTGTTCGCAACAATCTTCAGTCAGAAGTGCTAAATGAATGATCCATCTTGGCCTCCTCCAGTGTTCCCCAGCATTACAGATGCCAGTATCCAGCAAATTCGATTCACTCCACGTGACATAAAGAAATAGCAGGAGATACTGGATACTGCAAAGGCTACGGGCCCTGACAACATTCCAGTAATAGTACTGAGGGATTGTGCTTCAGAACATAGCCAAGGTCTTCCAGAGGAGTTACAACACAGACAATGAGGAAAGTTGCCTAGGAATATCCTATACACAAAAACAGGACAAATCTAACCTGGCCAATTACTGCCCATAGTCTACTCTTGATCATCAGTAAAGTGATGGAAGGTGTCATTGACAATGCTAACAAACAGCACCTATCAACAATAACCTGCTCCCAGTTTGGGTTTCACCAGGGCTACTTGGCTATTGACCTCATTAAAGCCTTGGTTCAATTCTTTTTTGTTTATCTTTATTCATTCACAGGATGAGGGCATTGCTGGCTAGGCCAGCATTTATTGCCATCCCGAATTGCCCAGAGGGCAGTTAAGAGTCAGCCACATTGCTGTGGATCTGGAGTCAGATGTAGACCAGACCAGGTAAGAATGGCAGTTTCCCTCCCTAAAGGACATTAGTGAACCACATGGGTTTTTCTGACAATCAACAATGGATTCATAGTCATCACTAGATTCTTAATTCCAGATATTTATTGAATTCAAATTCCACCATCTGCCGTGGCGGGATTTGAACCCATGTCTCCAGAACATTATCTGGTCTCTGGATTAACAGTCCAGCGATAATACCACTAGGCCATCGCCTCACAAAATATGGACAAAAAAACCGGAATTCCAGAGATGAGGTGAGAGTGACAGCCTTTGACAAAGGGAAGATAGCACTTGGAGGCATAGTGTGTTGGTAATGAGGTAAGTTTCAGGGAATAGCAAGAGAAAAACCAGCTAACACTCATGGAGAGGATTCCTGCATGTAACTTGGTCAACGTCACACGTAGCTAGCGTTTGGTAAAAGTCAGCCATGCATTTCTGCCAGTTATCAGCAGTAGGTTATGCAGATCATGAAATATTTGACTGGTTTTATTAGGAAATTGGTTAAACCTAAATTCTGTTTTCATTTTACTCAGTATTGCTGAGATCATCAGAATGGTATGTTCATATATTATTCAAATCATCAACCATTTTAGATCTTGTGAAAAGTGAGCCTTTGAATTATTTACCATATCATTACGGATGAAAAGGAAGTTCATTTGTTCTGATGCATGCCAGAGTGCCCTTTTGCTGAATCTAACTGTTTCTTAAATCTAACCTGAAATTTTCCCTTCACCACTCTACCTCAAAGTTTGTTCCAAATGTTGGTTATTCTTTATGAAGTAAAGCATCCTTTTATCAATTGCACAGAATATTAATCTGACTTTTTTTGCATTTTCATCTGAAGTGAAGTCTTGTAATATGCCTTGATGAGAAATACGTTTAAAAGCAAGAAATGGGCAACAATTGGAAACAGTACGGAAATGAATGAAGAGTCGGTGAGAGTTTTTCAGAGTTTGCAAGAGAAAACCAACTGTCAGTTCCACTGCAATTGAGATTGGGAGCAGTGAGCTGCAGTTGAAGTCCTGTTCGAGTTACTGCAACTGTTTATAAAATCCACTCAATATTAAGCTCCAGATCCATTTGCTCATTGAAGTCAACCTTCTGCCATAGATAATGCAGGCTGGGATTAAATCTACCCATACCTCTGTGGTGATAGTTAGCTGCTTCCATAAAACATTCAGGACTATTTCAAGCTAATTTTAAAGAATCATTCAGAGGGGCTCACAGAAATTTAGGTTTTGAGGCATCATCCATCCACTAATTTCTGGCTTTAAATATTAGTTGTAGCTATGCAGAATGTTATAATTATTTTGACCATATCAATAGTAGTCATGGCTATTGAGATTGTCACAGCTACCATTCATACGTTTTGAGTATTTGCAAAGAGTGGCTGAGTCCCTTGCTAACTACGCAAAATATATTTTGAATATCAATAAACAAGCATTCCCACAGTATTTTTTATTTCCATGCAGTATATGTTTGATGAGCAGTGGTCAGTATTTGAGTATTACTAACAATAGATGTAATTTCTCAAAACTTTTCACCTTGCAGTCATCAGGACAATTCACAAGAATAAAAATGTAATGGGAAACCAACATTTATATTGTTTGAGAGGTGAGTTCTGCTTGGTTAGCATTAGACTGTGATTTGTAGAGATGTCATGGAGAATGGACTAGTTAATGATGACTGACAGTTAACTGCATAGCTTTGTGTAAATTATAAACCAGGCAGGTTGACTCTGATTGGTCCAGGCATTGCCCCGGGAAATGAAGAAGTGAATTGTTGTCACCTATGTTGTTGAGTTGAAAAAGGGGAAGTGTGTGTATGAATTCTTTCTCTTTTGCCAGACCTGCTGAGCTTTTCCAGCAATTTGTTTTTGTTTCTGATTTACAGCATCAGTAGTTCTTTTGGTTTTTATTATGTACTCTTTCTGCCTGAAACATTTCTGTGTCAACAATCAAACTCCACTAACTTTTCAGCACTCACCTCTCCTGCAGTGTAACTGTCTGCTTCCCCTTACATTGGTATTCCTGATAGCTTTTTATCTTGCACTCATCAGGAACTTTTCGACAAAGGGTGTTTTTTCAGCGGTAGTAGGAACTGCAGATGCTGGAGAATCTGAGATAACAGAGTGTAGAGCTGGATGAACACAGCAGGCCAAACAGCATCAAAGGAGCAGGAAGGCTGACGTTTCGGGCCTAGACCCTTCTTCAGAAAAATTCTGAAGAAG
>NW_025972047.1:0-9974 GCF_021869965.1 Rhincodon typus
AGGCCCGAAACGTCAGCCTCTCTGCTCCTATGATGCTGCTTGGCCTGCTGTGTTCATCCAGCCCTGCACCTTGTTGTCAACAGAATGGAGATTTTTGTCTGGGACTATTGTTCAGCCTGGAATCCCAATTTACACCTCCTCTCTAAAAGAACAATCAACCAAAACCAACAGACCTAACCCGAGATACTTTTTACACCTTGGGCTACTCAACGCAGAGAGTACAGGCCCTCAGAGATACTGAACCTCGATCAAAACCCATTCACACATACTCTAACCCTCAGAAAGCCAATTAACCTCGGAAGAGAACATCAAGAGCTCAATGAATACTACCAAATTGAGCAGAGATAATGGGGCCCATAGTCAATATAACTGCCAGCCCCTATCTCACCTGGAGAGGGCCTTTTTCCAACAACAAGCTTCTGCATGAACAGCTTCTCCACAGGCTTCCCTGACAAGCAGCTTCGGAGCCAAGGACGACAGAAGCCGAACAAAGGGCCTTATTGTTACAAAAGACATCCGAGAGGGGGAAGCCAACCAAGAGATGTGAAACCAAACCGGTTGACCAAGCTTCAGCACAAAGGGACTTCTCCAGGAAGATCTTACCAGTACCAACTAATTCTGAACTGACAACATTGATGGCAAGAATCTCAAAGAATGACCCCGACCAATGACCCCAGACACTGAACCTACACGGTCCAAATTCTTCATACAGGTTCTGGGAATGGCAAGCCAGAACAGCCAGGCACACTTCAAAATCCTGTTCTGAGTGGTGAGCATAAACCCTGAGACCCCAAAATTCTGATCTATCTAGCAGTGAGGGGAAGGCAGATGGTGCCATTGCATTGCGACCCTACTGGTAGGAATTCTGTAAAATTAAACCCTGTTGTTTTCTGTGTGTCTAATAATGGTAATCTAATTAATAGTATAATTTAAAGTATTACTATTTCCCTGTATTTCAGTTGTGTTATTTTCCTTGATTTATTGCATTACCTATTTCTTGTATTATAACTACATTTTGTAGCTTAAATTAATGTAGAGATTCTTTTGACCTTAAACGCCTGTCTACTACCTCTTCAGTTCACATCCCGATAAATAAGTCCAGTGTCCAGAGCCAGGTCTCTGGAAGCGATTTGAACTACTTAAAGATCAGGAAAATAATTGATTGCAAACCAGAACCCTATATTGATTCTAATGCAGTTTTGTAAGTTTTGAATCAGTTAAAATTGGCATCCAAGTTATTCGACTACAGTTGTTGATTTGTGCACATCTTGTGGAGCACAATTTGCTCCTCATTCAATCTTCCCAAGGGTAAACCCACACATCACTCCTCAAACTGAAAATGTTTCCACACCACATATCCTTCACACACCTCTCCTCCTCCATCTGCTGGCATTCTGCCCAATCTATCTGCAATGCAGTGCAACTGTCTCATTGCCAAGGTACTGTGTATATTGTGTGACATCTTGACATTCAGCCTCTTACACATCTACTGCCTCGCTCCTTGTTGCAAATGAAAGGCAGACAGAGGGGGTTGGATGTGGTCCAACACCAATATACAGCCAATAGATATGGAGGGTGAGGAGGGGGCAGATATAAGTGGCAGTTCTGTGTCTGTGTTAGTCAGAAATCAAGAGACTGGGAACTCACAGATGGCTGGTGGCAAAATTAAAAATATCTCTGGCACACATGCAAAGATTCTTTCATCAATGAACTATAAGAATCCTGAAAATGAAGCAGTCAATGCTGGAGGAACTCTGCAGGTCTGGCGACATCTGTGAAGAGAGAAAAAGAGTTAACGTTTCGAGTCTAGTGTGACTCCTCTCCAGAACTGAAGCATTCTGCACTGCAGAGTTTTGAAGAAGAGTCATACCAGTCTCAAAGTGTTAATTCTGTTTCTCTCTCCACTGATGCTGTCAGACCTGCTGAGTTTCTCTAGCATTCTCTGCTTTTGATTCATATTTCTGATATCTGCAGTATTTTGCATTCATAAGAATCCTGTGAATAGTAGTTATAAAGATTGTTAATCTGCTCGGACTATCTCACATTCCTTTCCCTTGTTTCCAAGCCTTTCACGAGTGGAGCAGGAGTTTGTGGACATGCCTAAAAATGATAGCTTGAAGTGCCTCACTTTTTCTGAGGATGCACCTGAATATGATTTGCAGCCAAACACATGTTCAACACCATGTACTGAGATGTAACTGGTGATAGAGTCAGTTGATCTTTATCCAGTTAATTCCTCTTTCATGACCATGAGGAGACACTGCTGGTAGTGGCAGCAGTAGCAAACCGGAAGTCCAAGCTCTGTTCAGCTGGATTCCGATGCTACACACAGACGTTTGTGCTTGCAAAGCCGATGTCTTTTCAAAACAACATCCAAAACTGCACATGCTGTAAAATAACATTTGCAGCCATTGCCTTACAAGGCAGAGGCAGCTGGGTAGGAAGTGTTCAGGCTCCTAGTCCATCTGCTGCCTCCTGCATGACTGACCACATCCATCTTTCTTTTTTAAATTTTATTTTCTTCATTTAACTTTTGAGTTGAATTCATCTTTTCTTCTTCCTGCGGCTGCAGTGGTGGAGAGAGATTGTGGGGACCTGTTGAGTGTCAGATCTCGTCCATTCCTCGAGACCGTGGCGATCACAGATTGATCAACTGTCCCAGCGTCGATGAATTGGTGCCCATTCTTTTCCTTTTTTGTTTTGGTGGTATCTGCAGCGGTGGCGGTGGGAATGATCCCTTTTGTTTCCTTTATTCATTCACAGGATGGGGGGCATCACTGGCTAGGCATCATTTATTGCCCATCCCTAATTGCCCAGAGGGCAGTTCAGACTCAACCACATTGCTGTGGGTCTGGGGTCACATGTAGGCCCAGACCAGGTAAGGATGGCAGTTTCCTTCCCTAAAGGACATTAGTGAACCAGATGGGTTTTTCCGACATTCGACAATGGGTTCATGGTTATCATTAGATTCTTAGTTCCAGGTATTTTATTGAATTCAAATTCCACCTTCTGCCGTGGTGGGATTCGAACGTGGGTCCCCAGAATATTATTTGGGTCTCTGGATTAATAGTCCAGCGATAATACCATTAGGCCATTGCCTCCCCACACTCGGAAGTCAAGTTGGATGGTCAGTCGGATTGTGAAAGTTGAGGCGGTTCCTCCGTCCTTGAGGGTTGGGACAGTTTCCTGGATGTGGCAGCAGCTGGAGTATAAGCAGCGATGAGGTAGGTTTTGTAGACTTGACATCCTGGGTCTGGTCAGCAGTGGTGAGGGCTGCTTCAGCGTGCTTCCTCCTTTGCGATGTAGCCTTGGGGAATGTGTGGCAGCGTCCTGTAGCCTCTTAGTAAATCAAGAAGCCGTGTATGCAAAAAAAAATGAAATTTGTCCTAACTTCATATGATATATTTCTCCTTATAATTTATGCAATTAAACTGGCCCTGGCTCATGGCAATCTATTCACATTTTACTGTACTTTCATGAATACATGTAACAATAAATTACTATTACTATTACAAAATACTTAAGGCATGGAAGCAGGCTATACAGTCCTGCGGGGAGGAGATGGCTTAGTGGTATTTCTGCTCGACTGTTAATTCAGAAATCCAGGTAATGTCCTGGGGACTTGAGTTTGACTTCTGCAATGGGGATTCAATAAAAATCTGGAATTAAGAGTGTAATGATGACCAAAGTTTTTGAGAAGATTTGTAGCTTGAGTTGTGGATGGAATTGTAGACTTGCTCGCCGAGCCGGTGTGTTTGGTTGCATGAAATGGCCATTATCAATTGTTTGTTTAAAAAACCCATCCGGTTCACCCATGTCCTTTGTTCAATACCATCCTTACTTGGTCTGGCCGACATGTGACTCCAGACCCACAGCAACATTGTTGACTCTTAAACTCCCCTCTGAGCAATTAGGGATGGGCAATAAATGCTGACCTGGCCAGCGATGCTCTCATCCTGTAAATGAATTTAAAAATGGTCCATATTGCTGGTCCTTATACTCCAACAGGCTTCATCTCAGCACATCCATCAACAAATCCTTCTATTACCGTAGTACCCTTACAGTGTGGAAGCAGTCCATTTGGCCCAACAAGTCCATACCAATGTTTTGAAGAGCACTGCACCCAGACCCACTCTATCCCTGCAACCATGCACTTCCCATGCTAAGGCACCTAACCTATGTATCCCTGAACACTGTGGGAAATTTAGCATGGCCAATCCACTTAATCTGCACATTTTTGGACTGCGGAAGGAAACCGGAGCACCCGGCAGAAACCCACGCAGTCACAGAAAGAATGAGCAAACTCCACACAGACAGTCACCTGAGGGTGGAATCAAACCCAGATCCCTGGCACTATGAGGCAGCAGTGTTAACCATTGAGCTACTGAGCTTTCCCTTCAATACATCTGTCACAGTATCCTCAACTATTTTTTCAGAGAGTAAGTTTCATTTTCTAAGCCCACACTGGGAAAAATGTTTATCCTGAATTCCACATTGGAATATAAGAACCTTCTTTAATAATTCATTCATGGCTGGGCTGGCATTTATTGCACATCATTAGTTGCCCTTGAGAAGGTGGCGATGAGTTATCTTCTTAAACTGTTGGGAGCTCCAAGGCTTTGAACATTGGAGGAGTGGCAATATAAGTCCTAATCAGGATGGTGAGCAGCTTGGAAGAGAACTCGCAAGTTTTTTTTTCTTTATTCATTCATGGGATGAGGGCATCGCTGACCAGGCAGCATTTATTGCCCATCCCTAATTGCCCAGAGGGCAGTTATGAGTTAACAACATTGCTGTGGGTTTAGAGTCACACGTAGGCCAGACCAGGGAAGGATGACAGATTCCTTCCCTAAAGGATATTAGTAAACCAGATGGGTTTTTCCAACATTCAACAATGCGTTCATGATCATCGTTGAGATTCTTTAATTCCAGATATTTTATTGAATTCAAACTCCACCATCTGCCGTGATGTGATTCAAATCTGGGTACCCAGAGCTTTATCTGGATCTCTGGATTAACAGCCCAGCGATAATACTACTAGGCCGTTGTCTTCCCAAATTGCATTAGCGTATCTGCTGCCCTTATCCTTCTAGATGATGGTGGTCATGAATTTGGAAGGTGTTCTGTAAGGAGCCGTGGCAAATTTCTGCAGTGAATCTTGTAGATGGTACCCATAGCTTGATACTGGGTGTCAGCCAAGGAGGGAGTGAATGTTTGTGGATGTGATGCTGATCAAGTGGGCTGCTTTTTCCTGGATGGTGTCAAGGTTATTTGACACACTCTGAGCTCATGCTTTGTGAAAAGGCTTTGTGGAATCAGGAATTAGTTAATCACTCCAGGATTTCTGACCTGTTCTTGAAGCCACTGTATTTATACAGCAAGTCCAGTTTAGTTCTGGTCAATGGTAACGCCCAAGATGATGATAGTGGGGAATTCAATGATATGTAATACCATTCAATATCAGGGATTGATGAATACGTTCTCCCTTGGAGATGTATGTGAATAAAATAATCTAAATGTCACACTGGCAGAAACAGCTGCCTTTCATTAGAAAGGCAACTTCCATTCAGGAGTCCCCTGCCTATCAAATAGACCAGTGGAAACAGTTAGCATGGATTTGTTAAGGAAAAATTCTGTCTGACTAATTTGCTTGAGTATTTTGAAGACAAAACAGAGAGGATTGATAAGACGTAAGCTGTTCATGTGATGTACATGGACTTCAAAAAAGGCTGATCAATACAGTGCCATGCAATAAGCTTGCAAGGTAAGTCATAGGACCTGGAATAAAAAGGGCTGTAGAAACATGATATAAAATTGGCTGAGGGACAGGAAAAAAGACAGTAATGGTTAATGGTCATTTTTCAAACTAGAAGAATGTTTGCTATGGAGTTCCACAGTGTATGATAGTGAAACCCTTACTTTTCCTGATTTGTACAAATGATCCAGATCTTGTGTGCAGAGGACCAATTCAAAGTCTGTGCATGATGCAAAACTTGGGAGAACTATATACTGTGAGGAAGAATGTGTAGAACTTCAAAAGGGCATAGGCACATTGGTGAAGTGGGCAGAGAGGTGGTTGGTGAAGTTCAACAGGGAGAAGTGTGAGGTACAACAGGCATGGAAATGCAATATAAAAAAGAGGGTATTATTCTAAAGGATGTGCAGTGGCAGAGAGACCCCAGTGTGATACCATTACAGGTGACAAGTCAGTTAAAGAGAGCTGTTAAGAAGCATGTAGGAGTCTAGGCTTCATAAATAGGGCAGGGTGTAGAGGTGCAGAGAGTATATGATGAAGTTTTATAAGACACTGGTTCGACCTCAACTGGAACAATGAGTACAGTTATGAGTTAACAAGGCCTATTATTGCTAAACTGTTAATCCAAAGACCTTGAAATGTTCTGGGGACCCGGATTTGAATACTGCCATAGCAGGTAGTGCAATTTGAATTTAATGAATATCTGGAATTAGGAGTCTAATAATGACCATGAAAAGATTGCCGGATAGAGTGAATAGCCAATGTCTTTTCCCCAGAGTAGCTGAGTCCAAAACTAGAGGGCATAGGTCTAAGATGAGAAGGGAAAGATTTAAAAGGGACCTAAGGGGCAACTTTATCATGCAGACGGTGGAGTGTGTTTGGAATGAGCTGCCAGAGGAGGTGGTGGAGGCTGGTACAATCACAGCATTTAGAAGGACCTGGATTGGTACACGAATAGGAAGGGATTAAATCCATCTGGTTCACTTATATCCTTTAGGGAAGGAAACTGCCATCCTTACCTGGTCTGACCTACATTTGATGCTATACCCACAACAATGTAGTTGACACTTAACTGCCTTCGGGTAATTAGGGATGGGCAAAAAATGCTGGCCTGGCCCTCATCCCTTGAATGAATTAAACAGCTAATCTAGACAGGGGATAAGTAACAGCAATTTCTGTAAACCCACTGAAAACTGAGATAAATCATCTTTTGTGTACTGTACCTCCTTACAATGATGACATAATTAGGCTGTGTGTCTTGATATTGGCCATTTTTAGATGCAGCCCAATTCATGACGTAAGTAGTTATCGTTGTACGTAGAACAAAATGGGTAAGAAAAATTGGTGCAGGAACATGATAGAAACATAAACCTTTAAAATTTTAATGTTTACATTACCACCACAACCCATTCTCAAGTCATTATTATAATTATACACCCTGCACAATTTCCTTTGGCAATTTGATTTTTATGGAAATTACCAACACAAACAGAAAATTAAAAATTAAGATGACTTTGTAGAGCTGACTAAACTGAAATCAAATGAGAAGCTTTATCAGGGAACATGCTATGCAACAAGAGCACAGGATCACTGTGCTTTCACCCCCTTGAGGCAAAGGGTAGTGTCAAGTTCTGGTTGAAGGGATAATATTCATCTCTCTCAGGCAATTACAAAGGCTGAAATCAGTCTGAGCAGCCTCAAGACAACTTTTACTCAGCACAATAATAAAATCCCCTATAACTCGCCACTAATTGACACAGTCTTAAATTGGCATTCTGACTCAGAAAGACTATAAGGACCTGGGAAATGATATTGCTGCTGTTGTGGTTCTTTGCTGAATATGGAATTAAAGCAAGTTGTTTAGCAGTCTTGTGGGAACATTACCAATAATTTACTCAATCTAATAATGACACTGGGTGGAAGGAATTGTAAGAGGTTGCCTTTAGAAACATAGAAACAAAGATCAGGAACAGGCCATTCGGCCCTTCGAGCCTGCTACACCATTCAATATGAAACATGGCTGATCCTCTGTTTCAATGCCATTTTTCTCCATATCCCTGATGCCTTAAAATCTGAAAAACTATCAATACCTTTCTTGAATATGTTCATTAACTTGGCCTCTGCAGCCTTCATTAATAGAGAATTCCACCGGTTCACTGCCTTTAAAGTGAAAACATTTTTCCTCACCCTGGCTCTAAATAGTCTGCGATCCCTGGTTCTAGACTCTCCATCCTGGGAAAACCTCCCTGCATCTCGTCCGTCTAACCCTGTGAGGATTTTATAGGTTTCAATCAATTTGCTGGCACTGACATTAGTGTTAGTGCAAAAGAAAAATTATTCATGTATCATCTCACAAATTACTTGCCTTCTGACATGTATTTGTGATTAGAGTTTTGAGAAAGGATTGTTGAAAAAAAAGGAAGCATTTATAGGGGGTGAGAGTTTTAACCAACAGAGTTATTTACCCGAAACTAAAACAGAAATTGCTGGAGAAACCCAGAAGGTTTGGCAGCATCTGTGGGAAGAAAGCAGAGTTAATGTCTCGAGTCCAGTGACCCTTCATCAGATCTCCAGCATCTGCAGTTTTTTGTTTTATTTTTGAGTTTTACACTGACAACTCATAATTATTTACTTGCAGCTAGAATCTATTTATTTGTAATAAACAATAATTTTTGTTAAGTACAGAGACCTGGTCCATGCTTCTATCAGCCTGGGTCTAAAAGATGGAGAAATTGGGGAATTCTGCATACTTCGAAAATAAATCTTTAACTTTGTGAAAGCTCTGAGAATAAATCTTCTTGATCTTCAGTGCACTACTCCAGTGAGATGTAACAGGAGGTTACCTTCAGTGAGGGCTGGCATTGATGGTGGAATTCAACATTGCCTACATTGTGCCAGCACAGCCTCAGTTGTCTGAGGATCAAAGTGTTTGAAAATCAAAACCTCAGACCTGACACCAAGCTCAATGTCTACAGGGCAGCAGTGTTACCAACCCTCCTGAATGCACTAGACAGCAAACACATTACATCCCTCAAAAAATATCAACAGAGATACCTTCTAAAAGTCCTGAAAATCTCCAGGCAGGATAAGTGCTTCGGTATTATTGTTCATCTCCGGCCAATATGCCAGCGTTGAGGCACTGGGTTTGATCAGTCAATTGTGTTGCGCATGGAAATGCCTGCATTCCTGCCACAAAACCAGCCCTCTATTCTGAGATAGTAGGAACTGCAGATGCTGGAGAATCTGAGATAACAAGGTGTAGAGCTGGATGAACGCAGCAGGCCAAGCAGCATCAGAGGAGCAGGAAAGCTGACGTTTTGAGTCTGGACTCTTCTTCAGAAAATGACCCATTTTACCAAGAGGGAAACAGAAATGCTTCTAAGATAAGCTCAAACCTTCTTGAAAAAATGCAATATTCCCATTGATTCTTGGTAATCTCCAGTTCTGATTTGGAGAAGATGCATCTGTCAAGGATACAATAATTTTGAGTGTCACTGACAAGCCCAAAAGGAGGAGCATGTGGAAACTGAACCACTTCAACGAACACTACTTGTTCTACCTGGGGCAGAGTCTTCATTCCAGTATTAGGCAACTTAGTCACAGCAAGGCACAGGGTGGTAGGAATTACCCTGAGCTATCCTTTCTAGGATGAACAGAGATTTTCTGGTTTTGAAATCCATTTGCCACTTTATTCAATAAGTATTATTAAAATTACAAACAATTATTTTTAATTTTATGCTCCACCTGCTCCACTTACAATGCTGCCCATATTTGATCCATCAACAAATATGCAAAAGTGATTTTCAATTCCATTATCTCAGCTATAATAAATATGATGGATGTTGAGTTCCCAACACAGATTCTGGCAGGATTTCACTTGTCACATATTGCCAATTAGTAGACCTGTTCCCGCCCATAGATATTTCCTTGTCTATTACTTTAGTCATTTCTTCTCTCACTCAATACCAGCCCTGCGTCAATCAGTGAGAGGTGACAAGGACAGGATTGTGAGATTTGGATGTCCCTAGCTTCGGACTGGCAAGTAGCTGGTGAAGTTTGATTCAGTCATTTTGCTCTTGGATTAGGAACAGGAGAATGTTTCAATGATTTTCTCCGTGACTGAGCAGCTTTCTTCAGGATCCACTCTGCTCACCTTGCACAGAGAAGAGGTTAAAAAAGGTGCTCTAAAATAACAAGGTGTAGAGCTGGATGAACACAG
>NW_025972048.1:0-9973 GCF_021869965.1 Rhincodon typus
AGAAACAGAGTGCAAGAAACATAGAGCGAGAAACAGAGTGCGAGAAACAGGGTGCGAGAAATATAGTGCGACAAAAAAAGTGCAAGAAACAGAGTGTGAGAAACATAGTGTGATAAACAAAGTGCTAGAAACAGATTGCAAGAAACAGGGTAGCTGAAACAGAGGGCCTGACACAGTGGCACAGAAAGAGAGGGGCTGAAATAGAGTGCGATAATCAGAGTGGCTGTCAGTGGGTCTTAAACAGATTGCACGAAAGTGAGTGCCAGAAACAGAGTAGCTGAAAAAGAGCGGCTGAACCAGAGGGGTTGAAACAGAGCGGCTGAAACATGAGTGCGGGAAACGGAGGGGCTGAAACAGGGGATCTGAAACAGAGGGCATGAAACAGAGTGCAAGAAATGGCGGGGCTGAAACAAGGTGCAGGAAACAGAGTGCGAGAAACAGAGTGGCTGAAACAGAAGGGCTGAAACAGAGAGCGAGAAACAGAGAGCCAGAAACAGAGGGGCTGATACAGAGTGCGAGATTCCGAGTGCGAGAAACAGAGGGGCTGAAAGAGAGGGGCTTAAACCGTTTGCGAGAAACAGAGTGGGAGAAACAGAGGGGCTGCAACAGAGTGCGAGAAATAGGGTGCTAGAAACAGAGGGGCTGAAGAAGAGGGGCTGAAACAGAGTGAGAGAAACAGAGTGCGAGAAACAGAGGGACGGAAACAGAGTGGCTAGAAACAGAGTGCGAGAAACAGAGTGCGAGAAACAGAGTGCAAGAAACAGAGTGCAAGAAACATAGAGCGAGAAACAGTGTGCGAGAAACAGGATGCGAGAAATATAGTGCGACAAAAAAGTGCAAGAAACAGAGTGTGAGAAACATAGTGTGACAAACAAAGTGCTAGAAACAGATTGCAAGAAACAGGGTAGCTGAAACAGAGGGGCTGAAACAGAGGGACAGAAACTGAGGTACAGAAACAGAGGATGAAAACAGAGGATGAGAAACAGAGGAGCAGAAGCAGAGGATGAGAAACAGAGGGGCAGAAGTGCAGGCATAGAAACACAGAGACAGAAATAGAGGGGCTGAAACAGAGGATGAGAAACTGAGGTGCCAAAACAGAGAATGAGTAAAGGAGAGTGAGTAACAAAGTATGAGAAATCTCGTGCAGAAACTGAGTCTCAAAAACAGACGGTCAGAAACAGAGGATGAGAAACAGAGGAGCAGACAGAGAGGACCAGAAAGGGAGTTGCAGAAACAGATGATGAGAAGCAGAGTATGAGAAACAGAGGGGCAGAAACAGAAGGGCAGGAACAGAGAATGAGAAACAGAGTGTCAGAAACAGAGGGGCAGAAAGAGAGGATGAGGAAGACAGGATGAGAAACAGGCAAACAAAAACAGAGGATGAGAAACCCACCTCCATCACTCCAAACCACCAACATCTTCTGCCCTCTGCGCTTCCTACTGTCCCACCTGGCAGGCCTCACCACCTTTCCTGAGTATGGACAAGCCCCTGATTGATTTCTGTGCAGCCTGCTAACTTACATAGTCCTAATCCTCAAACTGGTTGAACTTGACCTGAAGACTGAGTGAGGCCCAATTCCTGGGCTGTAAGGTCACAGATCCCCAGACTCTGATCACACCAAACATGTGACTGAATGTAACCAACCCCCTGGACTGAGATCGGACGATGCCCTTGATTGAGTGCGGCAGTAACCCTGACTGACCAGAGGCTCCTTGACAGGAATAAGGATGATTTGCCTTAACTTTGAGAGAGGATCGTCTGAAGTGTGTTTGCTGGCTCATGCTGTGGTTGGGATATTGACACAACACAGTGCTGTACAGTGACATGTCTGCCCCCTTTGATTGGTTGGCACTGACAAACATGACAAACTGTCTGGCTTTCTCTCTGGGCTAAACGGCAAAACAAGACAGAACTGCATTGAGTAGGTAAGTTCCAAATGAAACTGCAATGTGCACAAAGGCAAGACCAGACACGGCAGAGACGCTGTAAGCATCCTAGTAGTTGCAAAATGAATGCTAAGAAAGCAAGCTAACATCCCTGAGATACACTGCAATCCAACGCATGAGGTGGGTGCATGTCCTTGTGATCAAAGCAGACTGGTGGCACCACTGCAGTAAGAACTGTCAGTGAGCTCCAAATTGCAGTATTACTGTTCCAAACTCTATTATAGGCATGTCTGAGATATCCCACTATAATAATGGTGAAGTGGGTACTTTATCAATGTCAACATTGAGTCATAGAATTGTACAGCACAGAAAGAAACCTTTCAGTCCAACTTATCCATGCAGACCAGATATCCCTAAATTAATCAAGTCCCATTTGCCAGCATTTGGCCCATGTCCCTCTGAACCCTTCTCATTCACTTCCATAATCAGATGCCTTTTAAATGTTTGTAATTGTGCCAGCCTCCACCACTTCCTCTGGCAGCTCGTTCCATACATGCACCACCCTCTGCATGGAAAAGTTGCACCTGAGGTCCCATTTAAATCTTTCTCCTCTCACCTTAAACTTATGCCATCTAATTTTGGACTACCCCCAACCCAGGGAAAAGATCTTTGTCATTTACCGTATGGATGTCCCTCATGATTTTATAAACCTCTATAAGTTCACATCTCAGTCTCTGACAATCCAGGGAAAATAGCCCCAGACTATTCAGCCTCTCCCCATAACTGAAAATCTCCAACCCTGGCAACATCCTTGTAAATCTTTTCTGAACCCTTTCAAGTTTCACAACATCCTTCCTAAAGCAGGTTAGACCAGAATTGCATGCAGTATTCCAAAAGTGGCCGAACCAATGTCCTGTACAGCTGCAATACTCAATGCACTGACCAATAAAGGCAAGCATACCAAGTGCCTACTTCACTATCCTGTCTACCTGCAACTCCACTTTCAGCAATACTCCCCAGGACCTTGCCACTAAGCGTATAAGTCCTGCCCTGACTTGCCTTTCCAAAATGCAGAACCTCACATTTAAGTAAATTAAACTAAATCTGCCACTCCTCAGCCCATTGGCCCATCTGATCCAGATCCCCTTGTACTCTGAGGTCCACTACAACCTGTCCACTACAACTCCAATTTTGGTGTCATCTGCAAACTTACTAACCATACCTCCAATGTTCACATCCAAATCATTTATATAAATGATGAAAAGCAGTGGACCCAGCACTGATCCTTGTGGTATACCTCTGGTCACAGGGCTCCAGTCTGAAAAGCAACCCGCCACCACCACCCTCTGTCTTCTCCCGACAGGAATGGAAATTGCAAGTGGTCAGGGGCTATGGTCAGTACCCTAATTGTGCTGGGGATATTGACCAAAATGGTGATCTGGAAAAGATGCTGATGAGCTACAGCCAACAGGTACACCCTCTGACTTTCATGTTGGGAATTAGCATCATCTAACCTCAGAGGTCAGAACAGTGACACAGAAAATGAGAAGGACCATATGTTTTGAGGCCGTAATTACTTACAATATGTACAAATGACTTGGATGGGGGAAATGAATGTGCTATCGCTAAGTTTGTGGATGACACAAAAATAATTGGGAAGGCAAGTGGTGAACATGAAACAAACAGCCTAAACAGGAATATAGACATGTTAATTGAGTGTACAAAAACTTGGCAGATGGAGTATAGTCTGGAGAAATGTGAGGTTCTGCGCCTTGGCAGGAAGACTATAGGAGCTGAATATTATTTCACTGGGAAAAGACTGCAGAAAGTTGCAGCACAGAGGGAATTAGAGGTACTCATGAAAGAAAAAGTGAACGCTAGCACCCAAGTTCAGCGAGCAACAGGGGATGCAAATGAAGTGTGGGTCTTACTTTCAAAGGGAGTGGAGTTTAAAAATGGGAGGTCTTGCGAAAACTATAAAAGGCACTAATTAGACCACACCTGGAACACTGTGAATATATTTTCATCTTTTTCCCTGAGGAAAGATACATTAGATTGGAGACAGTTCAGAGAATTTTCTCTTGGTTGATCTAGGTATGGAGGAACTATCTTATGAGGAGACATTGAACAGTTTGGGCCTGTTTTTATAGGAGTTTAAAAGAATGATGGGTTCCCTTATTGAAACAGATGAGGTTCTTCAGTGGCTTTTCTTAGGAAGCTATACTGGGTAGATGCTGAGAAGTTATTTCCCCTCGTGGGAGAATGTAGAACCAGAGGACATAATCTCACAGTCAAGAGTCGCCCAGTTAAGACAGAGATTATAGGGATTCTTTTATTAGAGGGTGGTGAATTTATGGAATTCTTTACTGCAGAGGACTGTAGAGGTTGCATTGTTAAGTATATTCAAGGCTGAGATAGACAGATCTTTAATCAGTAAGAGAATCAAAGGTTGTGGGGATGAGGTCAGAAAGTAGACTTGAGGATTATCAGATCAGCTATGACTTCATTAAATGGTGGAGCAGACTCTCGATGGGTTGATTGGCTTGCTTCTGTTCCTACGCCTTATTGCCTTGTGATCTCATGGTTAATACATGCACAAAGAGCCTTCATAGGTTACTAATGAGATTCTAATCCAGTTGTAGAAACTTTAAGGGGAAAGTTAATGTGTAATTTTGAGCTTGTGAATCTTATTTTCTTATTCTATGGAGGGGTTTTCGTTCGAATCGCTGCCGGCCCCTGGTTCAGACAATGGACTTATTAATTAGGATGCAGTGAAGTGACTGTAGAGGTGTTTAGGGAGCAAAAGCATCAATGCATTTATTTATGTACAAAAAGGTAACAATAATGCAAGACATAGGTAATTCAATAAGTCAAGCAAATTAACACAATTAATATAGGGGAAACAGTAGTACTTTAAAATACACTATTAATTGGATTATCACTATTAGAATCACTATTTACGAGTAGACAAAAAAGACACCAGTGTTTAAATACACAATTAATCAGAATTCCTACCAGTAGACTCCTAATGCACTGATGCTACCCAACTCACACTGCTAACTATGTGGAATTTTGGGGTCTTAGGTGTTCTGGTCACCACTCAGAACGCGGTTTTGAAGTTTGCATGGCTGTTCTGGCATGCTGCACCTGAAGCATGGGTGAGGACTTCGAGCTGCACAACCCTTTCTGTTTGGGTTGTGTCCACTGATACAGTTAGGTGTCTATTGGATCTATTGGGTAGGTAGCTGGTTTTCTTTATTTTTGCTGGTTTGGTGAGTCCTGTTTTCACCTCAGGTTGTGTCTGAGGACTTGTGGTATTGGTCAAGTTAGTTGTTCCTTTGAGTTGTCAGTTTTTGGGCTCTGATGGTCGCGGTCGGTTGTTGAGGCTCTTGCTGTCGGTATTCTTGGTTCAGAAAGGCCAGCATTCAGAAGCTGATTTGGCCTGTCTTGTTACGTGTCTCTTGGTTCAGCTTCCCAGTTTGGCTTCTCTGTTCGGCCTCTAGAATTGGCTTCCTTTGGCTCTTGGTTTGGAAACACCTCAAGTGGAATTGGGGCTGACAGTTATACTGACCCTGGGCCCCACTATCTCTGTGCCAAATCTGTCATCTCATTGTTCAGTTGATGTTCACTTTGAGGTTAATTGGCTTTCCGGTTGTTTGACAAGTCGTAAATGTCCTTTGATGATGTTGGATGCAGAGGCCTTTCACTGTACTTCTCCAGACTCCACACTGTCTGAGCAGTTTAGCCAGAGGTGTAAAAATCGTCTTGGGATGAGATTCCGTTGGTTTCAGGTCGATTGCTTCAGAGAGGAAGTGTAAATTGGAAATACAAGCTGAACAATGTTCCCAGGTCTGCTGGTGGTTTTGTTTATTCCTTGTAAGCTCAGCACAGTTTTGTAAAAGTTTTATGTTAAGTCCAGGGCTCTGTCCAAAGCCCAGGATTGTGCCCAAAGCTCGGGGCTCTGCCCATATGTTTTAATACTGGGGATTTTTGCACAATATAACATCTTGCCATATTTTCCCAACTTTCTTGGTCCTGCCCACTTCATTCAGACTTTGTGCAAATTCTGACCAACAATTATTGTTGTCTCCACAGAGACAACGTCATCAGTCATATTTTCATAATTTTTGAATTTAGGTTTCCAGTATTAGCAACATTTTACTTTTGTACTGAATGAGGATTTATCGATGTTAAATTTTTATCAGCATCTGCAGTACTTTTGTGAGGAAAGTTTGAGGTCTGAAAACAGAGGTACAATAGGGTCTGACATCACGAAAATTCTGGGGTCTCGGTTCAGTAACACATTCGGGTTTGGTATCAGGAATGTATTGGGATCTGGTGTCAGTGGTATATTGAGGTCAGAGTTCATTTGTATATCAGGTCTAGCATTAATGTTATTTTTAGATCTTTCCTCATGCATGCATTAGTGTCTGACATTAGAGGTGCATTGTTGTTTAACATGTTTGATACTTTGGGACCCGATTTATTGAGGACTGTAAGCTCTAGGGAGCAGCCTACAAATTATGAACATTAGCCAAAACCGGAGCAAAAGTCAGGAAGTAATCTGAACCGTGTGTTGTTATAAGCCAAACACTGATCAAGTTGTAGTAAGTAGAATGTACATTAATTGCAGAATCATGAACAAGTTATTATATCTGGCTTTTATGCAGAAGAAAGACTTCTCTCCATAGACAGTTTGATTAGGGATTGTACAAAATGATCTGTTGATAAAGTACACGGAAAACGTATGTACTGGGTCATGAAATTCTGAAAGGCCAGGCACTTTTCAATGTAGTATTGATGAAAGAAGACTAGATGCTGTTGAAGCCTTCTTTAGCAATTCTCAGATATATTTACGATGTAATTTAGATTTTGCTATTATAGTAGTTTGCAGGAAAACATAGAAAGTGGAACTGCTTGAAAAACATCAGAGTTTTTGTTGTTTCCTTTCTTTGAAAATTACTGTGTTGTGAATGGTGGCATCAAATTGGGAGATTTGATTCTTCAATGTATGCTGGCTACTCATCATTATTGTGGTATTTTGTAGTTTTCAATTTTTTAAATATTTAATCAATAATTTGACTGCTAAAGCATTGTGATGACTTAAATCAATCATGATTGACCGAAGGCATGGCACCAGGAAGGGTGGTGTATATGCAGGATTATGTCCTGTATTTATTCAAATGACATGCTATTCATAATCTTTGTCATTGAATACTTTCATGAATGACATATACATGTACAGGTCTCATGAATTCTACTTTATTTATACTTCAAAATATTTCAGTTACACTAAGAAGTATTTCAGCAAGATAGCCAGATTTTGAATGCCATTTAGAAGTCCCTCATGCACCTGAAAGATCCGACAGTTGAGCTGTAGCCTCCCCAGTCAGTGTATCTCCTGTATTCACCGGGTCTCATGAAATACTGCCGCCCTCTGTAGATGGGATGTTCATAGAAGATCCAGTAACCGTCCATCACATGGCCGGAGTGGATGTCACGGTAACGGAAACGATCATAGACAAATGGACAGTCATCCATGACTTCCATCATCTGTCCTCCAAAGTCAGGCCTCTCGTAAATCCTCATTCTGTAGGACCCTCCTCGGTACTGCAACACAGAGGGAGGGAATTAACACAGCAGTTCAAGAAGCTCTTTGGAAGTGCGAAGCAGTAAGACCCACTCCTCCAAACTACCTCTAGACCCTGCACTTCCACACATTGAAACAATTTCTGCATGAAGTCGACAATTGAATCTGTATCAATCAGGCTTTTCCAGTTTACCCGTGCAACCGTAATCCGTCAACCCTGGAACCACCCGAATGGATCTCTCCCCTGCCTTTCAAAGCCTTCACATATTCCTATCTGTGTTGTCCAGAGCTGCAAAACTTCAGATGGGATTGAATTCGTGTTTGCAGAAATTAGCATAAATTTTGCATCCAAACATTATTAAAAGAGTGGATATCACATTGCAAGGAAAAATAAAATTCCCATCAGGAATACACAAATAGGTCAACTTACCTGAGGATAGGAGCGACATGACCGGACACAGTCATTGAAGCCCATCCAGCGCTGGTAGTCAGGATAGTCTCCCCTGGTCAGAACATACTGGTATCCCATGTAATTGGGTTTCTCATACAGCACCCACCAGTCACTCTCAACACGGATGGAGTTACAGCGGCTGAAGTAAGGGGACACGTTGGCACAGTCACTGCTGCACTCATAGTGTCGACCCTGGAAGTTCCTGTCCTCGTAAAAGATGATCCGTGGGAAGAATTAACTTATAGATCGATACTGTAACAAGATGAGGTACTTCTGCATTGTATAAAAAAGTACAATACCATGTGTAAATGATCTCTTCAGTGCTGTACGGATTCTGTGAACTGAAAGCATGCAGCTTACCTTTCCCATTTTAAGTTCACAGTTGAAAGCTGCTCACTGAATACTGCTATGATGCTGCTTGGCCTGCTGTGTTCATCCAGCCCTGCACCTTGTTGTCTCGGATTCTCCAGCATCTGCAGTTCCTACTATCACTGAATATGCCTCTTGTGTCCTGGTATTTATACACTGGTCTAAAAGTTCAATGTAAAGAATACATCATTATTCTGATGATTCACGACCACATATATCAGCAGAAAAAATACAATACTGTTCTCCCATAATGTGCAAAAATCAATCCATTATTCACGCTTTAAAATCATGTGATGTCATCTTTTCATTTTGCTTTTACCTCATTTTAATTGTTCGGTTAACAAATTACTCGAGAAAGGAGGCATGGCTGACGCATCTCAGAGCTAATGGTCTCACAAGCAATAAAAATGCAGAATATTCTCTTCTGAATGTGACGAGAACACTGTACTCTTAAAATTGCGTTTCAGATTCTTTTGTTTAAAAACTTCTTGTTTTTTCCCCTGTGTGATTTGCGTAAACATCACTGAATGGACATGGAAATTGTATCCGTCTGATCTCATCACAAGCATATTTCCATGTATCAGTGTGCTGTCTATAGTGGTGGTTTATTCTTCCGCTAAGTTTCTCAATGCTTTCCTGCTGCTGTGTGCAGGTTTGTTTTATTCTGATCCTCATCATTCTCAATCTGAAACATTTAGAGAGGTGGAACAAGATTTATTTTGGTGTTGTTGACATCCAATATGATGAGAGTCAGAGGTTACATCCACACCTTGAATTGAAGGATGGTCACAACTTCCTAATGGAACATTGGGAGTACCGACACCACATGGGTGGCAATGGTTCAAAAATCTGGCTCACCACCACCTTCACAAATGCAATGGGCATGGGCAACAAATGTTGTAGCCTGTGATGCCTACATCACATGAAAAATTCAATATAAAAGTGAAAGAAAGTGAAAAGGGAAAGTTAAGAACAAAAATAATTCTTGCTACCAGACCCAGAAGCCAAAGCTTGCCAAAAGCATTTACATTCTTCCATGACAACAAGGTGCAGGGCTGGATGAACACAGCAGGCCAAGCAGCATCATAGGAGCAGAGAGGCTGACGTTTCGGGCCTAGACCCTTCATCAGAAAAGGGGGAGGGGAAGGGGGTTCTGAAATAAATAGGGAGAGAGTGGGGGGCGGATAGAAGATGGATAGAGGAGAGGATAGGTGGAGAGGAAACAAACAGGTCGAAGAGGCGGGGATGGAGCCAGTAAAGGTGAGTGCAGGTAGGGAGTTAGGAAGGGGATAGGTCAGTCCAGGGAGGATGGACAGGTCAAGGGGGTGGGATGAGGTTGGTAGGTAGGAGATGGAGGTGCGGCTTGAGATGGGAGGAGGGGATAGGTGGGAGGAAGAACAGGTTAGGGAGGCAGGGACGAGCTGGGCTGGTTTTGGGATGCGGTAGGGGGAGGGGAGTTGCAGTTCCTACTATCTCTACATTCTTCCATGAGTGAGTTCAGCGAAAGAGGTAGTTATTCCAAGTACCCAGTGGCAATATTTAAATGATATTCATCTTCAAAAGCTGTACATGGGCAGAGGTGAGCTTTTGAGCAGACGAAGTGCCCACCCCCAATAGAGTTGTGGAATTGTTCAAAAGCAGACAATTGTATACTTTAGAATATCAAAGGGTGCAGA
>NW_025972049.1:0-9972 GCF_021869965.1 Rhincodon typus
CGCTGCTGTGGGACCGCTCCTGCACCCCGGCACGCTGCCCTGGGACCGCTCCCGCACCCTGGCACGCTGCTCCAGGACCGCTCCTGCACCCCAGCACGCTGCTCCCGCACCCCGGCACACTGCTCCGGGACTGCTCCCGCACCCCGGCACGCTGCTCCGGGACCGCTCCCGCACCCCAGCACGCTACTCCAGGACCGCTCCCGCACCCCGGCACGCTGCTTCCACATCCCAGCACGCTGCTCCCGCACCCCGGCACGCTGTCCCGAGACTGCTCCCGCACCCCGGCACGCTGCCCCGGGACTGCCTCCACACCCTGGCACGCTGCCCCAGGATTTGCCTCCAGGGCTTGCAAGTTCCTCCATTCCCCTAACTCAGGAAAGGAGGAAAGAAAACGAGAAAAAGAAGAAAAAGAAAGAAACAGAACAGACGTTGCAGAGGAGCTCTGGCTGGAATGTCTTACTCTGCTGCCATCTTCCCAGAAAAAGGATCTTAGATGAGGAGAAAAAGATTTAAAATCTGTTTGGTGACCTATCAACAGCGAGGAGTAGCAAACATTAGGAGATGTTGTCCATAAGCTACCTAACAGTGATGCTAATGTAAGGCAAGGTAGTTTGGAAATTAGGAAGTTATAGCGAAGTTTGTGGTGCAGTGGTAGTGTCCGTCCTGCTGAGCTAGGAGGCATGGGTTCAAGTCCCAACTGCTCCAGAGATGTGCAATACCATCTCTAAACAGGTTGATTTGTAAATGTGTATATCAGGAAGTTGGAGGTACAAGTAACAAGACAATAAACATGGGAATTTCAATCCATGTATGGACTGGGTAAGTCTAATAAGTAACAATGCTGTGGAGGATGAAATATTAGAAGGCCTACAAGATAACAGGGCAGTATGGAAGAGAATCAATGAAGGGATAGAATATTTTAGATCTAGTATAATGCAATGACAAAGGGTTAATTGATAACCTTGTTGTAAATGAAGTTTTCAGGAAGAGTGACCATAATATGATCAAAGTTTCCATTATGTTTGAAAATGATGTCGTTCAATCTGAAATTAGGGCTGTAAATCTTATAGAGGAAGGCACAAGGCACATGCTGCTTCTGGTGATCTGGGAAAATACATTAAAATACTAGCATTAATATTTGTATCGAGCATGATACTTGACAGGTTATGGTTTGTATTTCAAAGAATTAATACATAGTTTACAACAAGTGCTCATTCCCTTAAGGTACAAAAATCTAACATGGAAACTGAGTCAGTGCAGCTAATGAAGGAAGTTACAGATTGCCTTCAATCAAAGGACAAGGTTTATAAAATTATCCAAAAAAGCAGCAAACCTGAGAATTGGGAGCATTTTAGAATTCAGTAAAGGAGAACCGAAATTTGATACAGAAAGGGAGATTAGAATATGAATGTAAATTCATGTGTGATATAACAAATGAACCACGAAAGCCTTCATAGATATCTAAAAAGGAAAAGATTAATGGGTTTCAAAAATACAAAAGAAAACAAAATTTGGTCCATTACAGACAGAGACAGGAGAATATATCTTGGGAAATGACAGAGAAACTAAATAATTACTTTGTGTCTATCTTCAAGAAGGTACAAGAAATCTCTCAGAAATAATAGAGATGCAAGGAACTGTTGAGAATGAGGAGCTGATAAAAATAGTATGAGTAAAAATTGAATTAGATCCATGGGACTGAAAGTTGACAAATCCCAGGAGCCAATAGTTTATATCCAAGAATATTGTAAGTGGTGACTATAGAGATGGTGAATGCATTGGTGAACATCATTTGAAATTATATAGATAGCAGAATGGTGCCTGCAGATTGGAAGATAGAAAACATAGTTATACTGTTTAAGGGGGTGGGGAGAGATGGATAATCGGTGATTACAGAGTTGCGAGCCTGACATCAGCAGTTAGAATCTATTATAAAGGATGTGATGACTGAACACATAAAAATAAAGATCCGATTGAGTTAACATGGATTTATGAAAAGGAAATCAAATTTTAACAAACTGATGGCTTTTTTTTGAGGATGCTACAAAAACCCCTAATAAGGGGTAACCCGCAGATATGGTATATTTGTATTTTCAGAAGGTGGTTGAATAGCACTCCCACAAAGGAGGTTAACAAACAATATTACAGCACTTGGGACAGCTGGTTACATCTGAAACCAACTTCATTGAGCAGGCCATGTGCTTAGGATGCCAGAGTTTCAACCGTCAAAGCAAGTCATTTTTCTTTTTCCTTCTTTATTCATTCACGGGATGAGGGCGTCCCTGGCTTGGCAGCATTTATTGGCCCATCCCTAATTGCCCAGAGGGCATTTGAGAGTCAACCACATTGCTGTGGATCTGGAGTCACATGTAGGCCAGACCAGGTAAGGATGGTAGTTTCCTTCCCTAAAGGACATTAGTGAACCAGATGGGTTTTTCCCCTGACAATCAACAATGGATTCACGGTCATCATTAGACTCTTAATTCCAGATATTTATTGACTTTGAATTTCGCCATCTGCCATGGTGGGATTCAAACCCCGGGTCCCTGGAACATTATCTGGGTCTCTGGATTAACAGTCCAGCGATAATGCCAGTAGGCCATCGCCTCCCCTGACATCTTCACCCAGCTCAAGGAGGACACTCAAATGAGAGGAGAATAACTCATTGAAGGCTTCCCTCAAGAAATACAACATAGATGTCAACACAAGCAAGAACTTTGTTCAGAAGAAACCAACTTGGAGGAAACTCCGGTATGGAGGAACACAATCCCATTCCTACAATCGTTGACCAATTTGTACACAGAAATCTTACATAAACAGAACTGCGAAATGACCAAATAATTTATTTCAGTGTTGCTGTGCGATAAATAAATACTAGAATTAGAATTGGGTTTATTGTCACATGTTCTCACGAGTACAGTGGAAAGTTCACAAAGTCACCACTTACTGCACCATCTTAGGCACAAAGGTACCTAGGGACAGGATCTTAGGAATAAATAAGAAAAATTAAAGAAATAAAATGTTCAGCATTACAGTCCTTCAAGCAGACCGCACCTGACCTTGGCACTAGACTGCACCAGGCCTCACCTTCAGACCGCTCCTAGCTTACCGAAGCCAGGAGTCCTCAACCCAGGCACCGCCACCACTGCTGCCAATACTATGTAGAAACTGCTTTCCTTAGAGATAGCAGATGGAGGATTTTTTATACCCAACCAAGGGGCAGCTAGGGCATTAGATTAATATATCAACAGAAAGATGGCACTTCTGACACTCCACAGAACCTCAGTGAGAGTGTCAGCTGGATTTTATGTTCACTTCTCGTGACACTTGAATCCACAACTTCTTTCCCAGAGGTAAGTATACTATCATAGTTGGCACGGTGGCTCAGTGGTTAACACTATTGCCTCACATCACCAGGGACCCGGGCTCGATTCCAACCTTAGGCGACTTTCTATGTGGAGTTTGCACATTTTCCATGCGTCTGCGTGGGTTTCCTCCCACACTCTGAAGATGTGCAGGTTAGGGAGGTTTGGCCATGCTAAATTGCCCATAGTGTCTGGGGATGTGCAGGCTAGGCGGATTAGTCATGGGAAATGCAGGGAAGGGGTGGGGATGCTTTTCAGTGGGTGGCTGTGGACTGGATAGGCTTAATGGCTGGGATTCACAGTCAGGCTTTTTGTTTTTTTTTTGTTCCCTCGAGAGATAGGTGTGTGGGGTGGTATAGCTGACCTGGCTAAAATTTGTTGCCTATCCCCAATTGCTTTTGAGATGATATTGGAGATTTGCCATGTTCTTGAATTCTGACTGAATGAGATCAGTAACCCAGAGCCTCAGGTTAACATCCTGAGGACAAAGGCCCGAATCCCACCATGACAAATGGTTAAATTTGGTGTGAAATAAAAAGCTGGCCTAATGACAACTGTCTGGCTACTGGCAATTGTTGTAAAAACCTATCTCTCTCACTCATGTCCTTTTAAGGACGGAAATCTGCCATCTTTACCTCGACTGACCTCCATGTGACTCCAGACCCACGGCAATGTGATCAACTGGCATCTGGGAAGCTAGAGGTGGGAAATAAATTCTGGCTCAGCCAGTGACGTCCACATCCCGTGAATGAGTGAAAAACATAATGAGAAAAGAAAAAGAGTTCGAACAACGAGCTCTTTAGCTTCCAAACTGTGTGGCACTGTTAACGTTACCTAAAAAGACACTAGTGTGCAACAAGATTACCACGCTTTCAAGCAGGAAAATTAAATCACTGCCAATCTCAAATTACCACGGCAATGGAGCAATTAGTGTGAGATAAGTCCTTCCCCGTTACAGGCAGGGTAACCAGTTGCAGTATTATGTTTGGCGCCTGACACGAGACACAGTCTGACACATGACATGGTCCTAATGCCTCCCTAAGCACCAGAAGGTTCAGACAATATTTTTCCTGAACACTGAACGATTCCTCAAATGGAAACGTTTTCAGCTCAGTCCATTCCTGGAGTGTTGCTGTGCTGTGACAGCAGGAACAGGGCTCTTGTCTCCGAGAAATGGTTTTACAGAATCCAGATCTATCAGAAACTCTCAGCAGAAGGGAAATCTGACTGCAAGCTCGCAAAGCTGGCTAAACCAGGGCTCAGTTTCAATCTGCCCGGAGGATAGACAAGGGGACTCTCTGGGGAAAAGGACTGAAGAGATACGGGAGGGGAGTTGAGTCAGGAAACCTCACAATCTTTAAAAATTACGTGGATGAGCATTTGAAATGGTGTAACATTCAAGGCTATGGGCCTGGTTCTAGAATTGGGAATAGTGTAGATTGAGAGTAGTTTTTGTTGGTGCAGATTCATGGGCCAAAGGGCCTCTTCTGAACTGAATCATTCTATAATTTTGTGATCCAGGCTTGGAGGGAGCTCGTGTGGAGACTTGACACTGGCCTAGTTGGATTATAATTACTGTGTTAGTTCCTCAGAGCGAAGGTGATGCTTGTTCGTGTCAAGAACGTGTGTGTGTGTGGAGTCTTTTAGTGTGGGGTTGTGGGGAAACTGCTGCTCTCTATTCTTCCCACCTGCCATTGGTGGATCAGGAAGACTTTCACATTGTTCTTTACTCAGAAGATTCTTTACTCAGAGAGTGGTCGGGGTGTGGAATGCATTGCCGGAGAGGGTAGTGGAGTCGGCCTCATTAGGGGCATTTAAGCAGCGTATGGATGATACCATAAGGTAGGGGTAGAGGTTAGATAGACCTTAGGATTAGGGTAAAATTTCGGCACAACATTGTGGGCCGAAGGGCCTGTACTGTGCTGTACAGTTCTATGTTCTATGATACTCAATCCATTTGGTGTAACCTCTGGGACTGTCAAGTCCTGGAGTGAAATTAAACTCAGAGCTTCTGGCCCAGAGGTAGGGACACTTCCCACTGCACCACAAGAACCCACCAAACTGTGCTGTAAGAACATAAGAAATTGGAGCATGAGGAAGTCAAACAGCTCTTTGAGCTTACTTCAGTCTTCTTTTAGGTCATGTTTGAACACGGGCGGCACAGTGGTTAGCACTGCTGCCTCAAAGCACCAGGGACCCGGCTCGATTCCAGCCTAGGGTGACTGTCTGTGTGGAGTTTGCACGTTCTCCCAGTGTTTGTGTGGATTTGCTCTGGTTTCCTCCCACAGTCCTAAGATGTGCAAGTTAGGTGGATTAGCCATGATGTGCAGGCTAGTTGGGTTAGCCATGGGAAATGTGGGGTTGGGGGATGCGACTGGGTTGGTGTTGACTCAATGGGCTGAGTGGCCTATTTCCGCACTATACGAATTTTATGATTCTAACATCACTAAATATATCCATCGATTGCATAAGAATGGAGGGATGCAGGGAATCAAGCAGAAAAGTGACATTAACAGACCAGCGACCACCTGTACTACTGGAGGTGCCGTCTCACAGATGAGATATTCAACTGAAGCCCTGTCCAGTCTGTTGTCTTAGATCTGTGCTTAAGATTACACTGTGCTATTCCGCAGAAGAGTTAGGGAGCTCCCTCCAGCATTCAGGCCAATACTTATCCCCCTTCCTGACCGGCATTGCAGAAATCGATTACCTGTCTATTCTCATAGAGTGATAATAAAAGCAAAAACTTGAAATCAAGATAGAAAGTGCTGAAGAGACTCAGACTCCGAAGAACAGTTATACTAGATTTGAAATATTAACTTGATTCATCTGTCCAGATGCACTGCTGAGTTTCTCCAGCACTTTCTGCTTTCATGTCATTATCATGGTGCTACTTATGGGATCTCGCTATGCTTGAATTGTCGGCTATGCTTCTTACAGTACAACAGTAACCTCAATAGTAATGTGTTGGAATGTCTTGAACATGAAAATAATGCTATATAAATTCAAATCTTTCTTTTATCATCAAAGCAACAGGTAAGGAACTAAAATTACTGTTATAAACATAGGCTCATTATTTCATTATTTCAATTGTAAATTTTATTTTTGTGGAATGATTTTGCAGTTTAAGTGATATTCCATACATGTGATACCCAGTAGGTTATCATTCAACTGAATGGAATGTAGCTTTTCAATAAAACAAGGAACCAAAGGGGCTGGAAATCCCAACCAGAAACAGAAGCTGCTGAAGAAACTCACAAGGGGAGACGATGGCCCAGTGGTATTATCACTGGACCATTAATCCAGAGACCCAGATAATGCTGTAGGGGACCTGGATTCAAATCCTGTCATGGTAGATGGTGGAATTTGAATTCAATAAATATCTGGAATCAAGAGTCTAATGATGACTATGAATCCATTGTCAATTGCTAGGAAAAACCCATCTCGTTCATGAATATCCTTTAGGGAAGGAAACTGCCCTCCTTACCTGGTCTGTCCTACATGTCACTCCAGACCCACAGCAATGTGGTTGACTCTGAACTGCCCTCTGGGCAATTAAGGATGGGCAATAAATACTGCCTGGCCAGTGATGCCCTCATCCCATGAATGAATTTTAAAAAATGGTCTGGCAGTGTCTGTGGGGAGAAGGTAGAGTCAATGTTTCGGGTCCAGTGGCTGAAGAAGGGTCTCAGGACTTGAAACATTAACTCCATTTCCCTCTCCATAGATGCTGCCAGGCCTGCTGAGCTTCTCTAGCAATTTCTACTTTTATTGCATTTCAATCCCTGTTGAAATTGCAGCTTTGTCCTAAACAGTAACTGGTTTTCATCAAATTTCCCCAGGTCTTTTTGACAGACTTTTTCTTCCTGTTTTTCCTCATTTTAAACAAAAAAAAACACCTAAATTAAAATCTGGAATTAAAATTTAAGAACACTGATCTTTAAACTGACATTAAAAACTGCATTAAAAAAAATCCCAAACCTCAATTAGATTATTTGTTTCCCTTTAGCCATGGAAATGTGTTTTAAGCCGGATTCCTGCAAAATCTGCTGTAAAACGTTCTAAAAAATGAATTTCTTAGAGATTTGTAAATCCTTCAGTTGTTGTGATCTCAGTGAGAAAACCACACAGTCCAGAATCAGGATGACAGATATGTTCCTGTTTTACTGTGGCTTCCTGGCACATGGCAATATGTGTCAATATGTTTTGCGCCATAAATCTCACGGCCTCTCCACATCCTGTCATATGGTAAGCGGGGACTGTCAATCTTAGCCTTTACAAATAAATGCAGAGCCTGTTTGCGGGATGATACATCAAGTCGAGGTCGGTAGAGAGATGGTGGTTAGGTCACAGGATGAGTAATCCAGCGGCTCAGAGGACATGCATTCTGATGGGAACGGATGGGATATACATAAAATTCAGAAAATCTGGGATTTGAAAGCTGGTCTCAGTGACGATGGCCATGAGCTATTGTCAATTGTTGCAAAAACCCATCTGGTTCGCTAATGCCCTTGAGAGAAAGGAATCTGCCACCCTTGCCCAGTCTGACCCACGTCTGATTCCAGACCCATAGCAATGGGGTTGACTCTTAACTGTCCTGTGAAATGGCCCTGACAAGACACTCAGATCAAGAGTAATTAGGGATGGGCAACAAATTTCAGTGACTCCCACATCCCGTGTAAGAACAAAATCATTGATTTAAGTGATGTGTCCCTGGCCAGTGTAGGTGGTTAAAAAAAATCTATCTTCGCTAGTGGACCCATTGAAAACAAGAGGGCACAGGTTTAAGTTCATTGATCAAAAAAAAGGCGATAGAGACATGGGGAAAGGCACAGGCAGTGAGTGGATGGCATTAGTCTGGAGTGCACTGCCTGAGCGGGTGATGGAGGCAGGTTCAATTAAGACATTCAGCTGGGAACAGGGTTATTATCTGAAAAGGAAGAATGTACAGAATTATAAGGAGAAGGCAAGGGGAATGGCACGAGGTGTGTTGCTCATTCAGGGGACTGGCACAGACTCAATGGGCTGAATGGCCTCCTTCAGCTAGAGCTTTTTGCAACAATTGACAACAGATTCACGGCCACCATTATTGAGACTAGCTTTCAAATCCAGATTTTGTGAATTGTATTTATACTCCGCCAGTTCCCATCTGAATGCATGTCATCAGAGCCACCAGAATACTCATCCTGTGACTTAACCACTATCTCTCCACCAACCCCGACTTAATGAGTGACAATTCTGTGATATAGCAACAGGACTGAGGAACCATTTCTCAACTACTTTCTCACCAAATTCTGAGGCACTGGACAAAGGACAAACACATGATTTTCTCCAGTTCTTCAACATTTCTAGATCATTTTTTATGTGTTCTTGCTCTTTCTTTTCTATCCTAATCTGTCTCTCAACTGCTCCTTATCTGGACCACAGGTCGATTTGATACCTTTTTAGGATTCATTGCATCTGGTTAAACTCCAAGCTGAAAAACTCCTCTCTCCACTCCCACCCTCAATCCCTTCCTCCCCATGTAAGTTAAATTAAAGTTAATATTTAAATAAGTTCCAAAAAAGAAGGGCAGAGAGAGAGAGAGAGAGAGAGAGAGATCACTTGCCAAGTGGTGACTCAACTTTTAAAAACATATTTCCAAGCCTCGATCAGCTAGAGCACCGAACAGTCTACTGCTCAAAGTTTGAATTGGGTTTTGTTGAGAAACCAATGCCAGGTCTAAACTCTGAGATTGAGTGGCAGTTGTCCCCTCGGACAACTTGACTGTTAACATGCAATTTTGGAACCCTCAGAAGAGCAATATCCACTCCTCCTTTCTCCCACCACCGCCTTCTCTGCTCTGTTTCCATCACTCTATCATTACTCGCAACCTAGACCCAAATATATACAGAATGCTTTGACTGACGTCACCTCGGATGCTTCAACAAGACAACTTCAAAGACCAAACTTCTCTCAACAGCTTCCAAAGTTAGATCCACCGGGGAAACCTGTTGCTTAAGCCACCCATTTATTAAACTAGCATCTTTGAACAGTGTCCAGCAGGTTAAAAAAAAATTAAAAGCTGTCTTTATTCCCTGCTCCCAGGGATGAATCTTGAAGGAAAACACTCTCACTGTAGGGCACTGCATATGCTCTGAAACAGGTTCCCTGTGAAGGGGATTGGATGGCAGCGGATCCTGATCCTACTGACCACCAAAGCAGTCAATCAGTGTCTGTGAATGGAAAAATAAAGAACTGCAGAGGCTGGAAATCTGAAACAAAAACAGAAATTGCTGGTGAAACTCAGCAAGTCAGGGCAGCATCCGTGGAGAGACATGCGGAGTTAATGCTTCAGGTCCAGTGGCAGAAGGAGGATCATACCAGAGTCATAAGAACATAAGAACTAGGAGCAGGAGTAGGCCGTCTGGCCCTTCGAGCCTGCTCCGCCATTCAATAAGATCATGGCTGATCCTTTCGTGGACTCAGATCCACTTACCCACATTCTCACCTTATCCCTTAATTCCTTTATTGTTCAAAAAAAACTACCTTTTTTTGAAAAAACGTTTACTGAAGTAGCATCAACTACTTCACTGGGCAAGGAATTCCATAGATTAACAACCCTCTG
>NW_025972050.1:0-9971 GCF_021869965.1 Rhincodon typus
TTCAGGTCCGGTGACCCTTCCTCAGAACCGGACCTGAAATGTTAACTTTGATTTTTTTCTTCACAGATGCTGCCAGACCTGCTGAGCTTTTCCAGCACCTTCCGTTTTTGTCCTCCTTTTTTGATGCTTTTTGTCTGTCAAATCCTCTAATCATCTTAAACACCTCAGTTAGATCACCCACCATTAACTCATATCCAACATGATGGGATACACTATAGAGTGTCCTATGTCCCCTACAGTGCAGGACCATCTTTTGGAAAAAAAAAACTCTAAGACTACAAGTATTATACCATGAATGAGGAGAGTGAAAATGGAAGTTATACTGGAGACCAGAGTTGCAGAAATATTTCTGTCATTGTTTTCCAGTGCAGAAAAGCAGTATCACAAATCAATTGACTGAATGGCTGGCTCATTCCTCTAAAGTCAAAAGTCACACGACACCAGGTTATAGACCAACAGGTTTATGTGAAAACACTAGCTTTTGAAGCGTTGATCCTTCCTCAGGTGTACTCCGAAAGCTACTGTTTTCAAATAAACCTGTTGGACCATAGCCTGGCGTTGTGTGATTTTTGACCTTGTCCATCCCAGTCCAACACTGGCACCTCCACATCATTCCTCAAAGACAGATCTTGGCCAGATTCCAATTAGGTCACTGACCAGCATTGTATTTAATTATTCTGTGGCACACTAGTATGAGAGTGGATATGCTCGGTAGGGCTTTGCAAAGACAACTGAGTGACACAAACTATTTGCACCATGGAGATACAAGTACTCCCAGATCCTCACATCCAGATAAACACCAATTTGATCCAAGTAAAATTCTTCAACGAGTAATGGGTTTCTATGCAAATTCTGTTAAGTAGAAATTCCAATAGCAGTATACTACCCCAATCTACCAATTTAATCTCATTTTACTCAATCCTTTCAATCCAAACAGTATTGAACAGAAAGAACCTCATCCAAACTTAATACGACAGCATAATACCTTAACAATGAGCCTTTCTTGAAGAATAAAGAATCACTATTTGTTGCGAGATTCTACTCTGACAGTGGTGTTGCAATGGCTAGTATGTAATGGAGATGACAGGGGTAATGCCAGACAGCCAGTAACAGTGTCTCAACCATTGCCTGTTTTCAGGAAAACCGGCCTATTATCTGGGTAGTGGGGGACTTTCCCAGGGATTATAGATCTATGGGACTGAAATCTCCCTCCTAGACAGAGGCTGGTATCAATGCATTGCTGGACAACACCTCCAGAAGGAGTAGTGGAGCTGCTAATCATGTATCCACTCAGGGCCTAGGATTGAAAAGGACCTAAGGTGACCACCACAAGGAAAAACAAAAAGGGACACATTGCCATAGGGTATGGGGGTTTGCTGAGCAGACCGCAAGAACAGAGTGCAGTTGTAGCAGGACCTTAGAGGTGCTGCACCTTTGAAAGTGCACGGAAAAATAAAAATTACTTTCAAAATGGATCCCGACTCATTCATGAGACTGCAGCTGCAGCGGTACAACTGGTCCTGTCTGGTACTGCTGGTGTAGGGCCCATTCCCTGGGACTTCCCCCAAACCCAAACCACCAATTTGCTAATCCCAAGACATGAGCATGCACAAACCCTGCAGGGACAGAAGAAATCCGGGCCAGAATGCCTCCCAGGAGGCTTGTATAATCTAAAATGGCAGGATAGTAAAATAAGACAAATTATGGGAAAGCCCCAGAAGATCTCGGATGGTTGGTCATCTCCAAGTCAGCAAAGGCAGGAAGGGGTTCACAAGGTAGAGGTGTGTCAGCAAAGGCAGGAGTGGGATTTCTGCTGCCGTTCCTGTGCCTGATGATAAATCCCTTGATCAGGCACTAAGTGCCTTTGAAGGAGGGGCTATAACTTGGCCACACTCTCAACTCCCACAGCAGCCTGGCAGTGGGATGGAAGGCCATCGGGAACCTTCGCAGAATGGAAGCAGAAAAGCCACAAAGTCCCCACCAACTGCAGCTCTGTCCAATTCAATGCCCGGCCACCAAACCTACCTGGTGAAGGGGTTGGGAACAGGTGCTCTTTGTGGTTTTTCTGTGTGTTAGCCCTGAAAATATGTACCACAAAAATGGTGTTCTTTTCCAGATGGATACCTTGGAGCATATTTACAACACTAATTATTTGCATTATAGCCTGGCTTCTGTATTTTGATGTTCCTACATAGCTAATCAACTGAAGGCTCTATACTGACTCCATTGCACAGCGAATGATCACAGGGGAATGCCATGTCATGGTGTCTTAAAAGTACTGGCCTGGCTTGTGTGGAACCTATGCCTTAATATAAGAGAGAGGGCATTGAATTCCACCCATTGTCTCTTTGAATCAGTGAAGGTCATATCTGAAATGTTAAGTTATCATAGAAAGGGTTCTACTGTGTCAAAGTCAGTACATTAATATTCTCAAACCACTGAGCAACTCCAGTTAGAAACAAAACCTTGTAATAATTTATGCTGTATACGAAGCAGCTTTCTGTAAAAAAATAATTGTATCATTATTGGCCCAAAGAGCAAATTAGGCCAAGTTGTCAAATTGATCTTTTCTCATACGCATCTAAAAAAATCATAATTCACATTGACACTTTTTTGCAGAACTAATTACATTGTCATTAAGATGCTCGTCGTGTTCATCCTCATGCGCAATTGTAGTGGAATTGAGTGACTCAATCTACTCAGTTGTCACAAGGCCGGAAATTAAAATCAAAAGGTTAAATCTTTCCAATATTCTCCAGTGTGTATTGCTTGAAGCGTAATTATATTCCCTCATCATATTCCTAAGGCATTAAGAGTTTGAAAAAGCAACCAAAAAAATCTCAGATGTGTTGAAAATAAGTCTTGACTCTGTCATTATTTAAATCAGCAAGATGTTAATTACATCAGTCATATAGATCAGCCCTTTCACTGATAAATATTTCATGAAATATAAATCTAGATTTCTCGACTCTTATCAAAGGCGTAATTTATCATTTAAGAAACATTTGCAAGCTTGTTTAAAGGAGAGAACTGACAAAATGAGTAACAAATCTAGCTGGATCTATTCACATGGTTAGCAAATGAGCCATGTTAGTGAGATCTATGCAATTTCCTGCAGCAATGCCAATTCTCCACCAGGTGAATCTTAAAAAGGTAAAGTTGCCATAGTCCCACCAGACCATACAGCTGTTCTCCATTAGACAGAGAGACACATGGCAGAAGTTTCACCTGAGAGTTACCAAGCTGTCCAGGGGAGACATTATGAAGGACAGTGCTTCATGATAGCCTCAGCTGGTGTGGGATTTGGACCCACGCTGTTGGCATCATTCTCATCACAAAGCGGCATCCAGCCAACTGAACTGGTTGGTTATGTGGATGGCTAATGCAGAGCGATGCCAAAAGTGTGGGTTCAATTCCCACACCAGCTGAGGTTAGAATGAAGCACTCTTCTTCTTACTCTCTCCCCTCGACAGAGGTTTTGAGACCCTCAGGTTAAACCACCACCATTTGCCTCTCTCTCTCAAATGAGAGAGCAGCTGGTCCAGTAGCACAGTTTACTTTTAGGAGAACTTTAACTGGGACCTTAAAGAGACAAACCATGTTAGAAGCTAAACCCTCACAAGCAGTTCCTGTAAAGACTAAACATTGGCAATGCTAAATTATATTAATGAGTTAGAAGAAAGTAGTATTTGCCCAGAACATACTGATATACATGTATCACATCCTACTTAATAACTTTGGCTTTTACATTCTAATTAAATTTACATTTATATTCCACTCATTAGCTCTGTAAAACCCCAAACTGGTTGTGGCATTTGACCAGCTTCCAGTTGGCACAAATGGAGATGGTAAAGTCTGGTAAAACAGCAAGAGCAGGGCAGTGTAGAAACTGCTCCCCGTTGCTGTCCTAACACAGCGGGGAGCTTCCCGACAGCATGTCAAGGGCAGGCTGCAAGACAGATGAGCTGCCTGCTCCATGAAGACAGTGAGCCAATTTGCACAATTAAAGCTCCTGTTAAAAAACTATTCTATGGGGTCACTGGCAATGCCAATGGCAGAGTGTTCTTCCTCATTCTCACACAGAGATTACCAGCTTCACCGTGGCAGCTCCCCTGTGGCAGTCCAGTAGGCTGTCATAGCCGGATCAAGTATAGTCCAAGAGCAGGCCTTGGACATCAAAGACAGTTCCTGAAGCTTCAGAATGTCTGCCACTTAGACAGAGTATGCTCTATATCCCTCAAACCTTGAGATTTCAACGTTTAGTTACCTGTCCGATCCTACCTGCCTCCTCTCCTGATGGCTCAGCTGAAGCTTCAAAGCTTCATAACAAGTTAGGTCCCTAAGAGGTAATAAGATGCAATTTTACATCCCACTTTGCCTCCTACAACAGATTTGCACCTTAGTGACTTTAGGCTGGCCAATTTTCATAGGTCAACAGCCAATGAGCTTCCTCTGAGATAATAGCTGAAAGTGTCAGAGAAATAAGCATCTGTGGAAGGAGAAATAGAGTCAACATTTCAAGTTCAATACAACTCTTCTTTGCAAGTGCTTCCTCTGGGCACTCCTTTGGACATGAAGCAGGTTGGCAGAATATTAATGAGACGTCAGCATTAAAATGGACCCAGCCTACCACTCAGCCGTATAGAGTGAGAAAACCACCAACGGCTGCCCGTGGAGTTAAATTCCTCAGTAATCTTCATGTTCAGAAAGCTGATCTGCCTCTGAAGAAGGAATGTCGTTGCTAATCATTTACTGAATTTCAGTGAACTTGGTGAGAACCAGCCACTTACGGAAAGTATAGAAGGAAGAGAGATTTGGTAGGCGGTAAGAATCCTACAAAGTATGGACATCCCAGCAAGATTCCCAAGTAACTCTACATGCTCAGGCATAGAAACAGATTGCAGAACACTGGTTTTGGATTCACCAATCTTTATGTTTCATCATTTTTAGAGGTGTCTCTTTTAATCAGCGGTCACAAGCCAATATTTAAATCAGCAGATGGTTCAAACCCCAAATAAAAACTTGAGCAAACAAGCCTGGCCAACAATGAAGGATAACTGCATTTTTTACGGTAAGATCTCATAATGAGATGCTTTCTGCAAATTTTCATTGAGGTATAGCAGAAGTTCTTCCAGTGTTCTGAGACACCAAAAATATAATTGTCCAATTATACTTCTTATTGGTATTTGGGAAATCTTGCAGTCCTTCAGTTTAAATGCAATGGCTGTTGGGAAGTCTTGGGGAATATCCTGAAGATGTGAAAGATATTGGAGAGTCATTTTTTTCTTCATGTCCATGATGATAATAATATTGTTTCCCACTTCTTAATGCCTTTTAGGGGCCTTATTTGCGCAGTCTGAATAAAATAATGTTCATTTAATTCCTGCATAATCATTAATCCAAATTAGACTGCTGCATTTAAATACTCTCGGAAATAGCTAAGTTTAGAATCTGTTCCCTCTCCGTGGAGTATCATTCCTTCATACCAATGGGATGCTGATACTTCTGGAAAATAATATTCCTTATGATTCACAACTGAGACTTGTGAAATATTGTGCTGTTGGGAAGCATTTCTCCCTCCTCTATAAAGGAGGCTCATTACCTGGACCCATTATCCACACAGCCAGCTTCCTCCTGGCTTTTGCTGCAAATCTGCTTTAATATGAAAACAAAACAAATTCAATAGAAGATGCAGTTCTTCTCGAGCTTTGGTTCTGTCAATTCATAATCACAGTTCATTCTCCAGCCCTTCAACAGAACTGAATAAAAATAATTAAAGATGAAAGGCATTTTGGAAAGGAACAGATGAAAGGAAAGAGAAAAGTAAAACATGTGCATGCAGAAGTCTATAAAGTAGTGAAAAGGAAACTAAAGAGTAAAAGTGTGAAGCAGAATATTGAAAGAAATTAGAGACATTTCAGAAACAGAGACAATAGGATCCTTTTTAATGGAATGGAAACAAGCAGATTGAGGAGACAGCAGCAGGTCATCTCCTAGGGGTCAGAATGTCCCACATGTGCAGTGATCCAATCTCTACCCAGCCAAGGCTTCATAAGCTTGTCTCAAATTTCATGTCACATTGATTGTTCAATTTTTTTTCTTTATTTTTAACACATCTTACCAGTTAGATTCACAGCCTCTGGGCCAGGGGGGATTTGACAGCTGGAGTTTGCAAATATAGGAGTCCAACTGCCTGTCTTATGCCCATATTATCGATTAATGGTCATTTAAGGCACCAAGCTGCCAATTTTGTGTTTTTACCTATAGTGAATGGAGGACTATGCCAAGTGTGAAGACCAGCAGAATTCACTGGGCAGGCTGATAGATGGACAAGGGGAGGATTGTCAAGGTGAGTGATCAATCGGGTTGTTCAGTCCCTGAGCTGCTGAGCCTAATATTTTCCACGCTGGTCTGTTATCAGTTTCTTTGTATTTTCAATTTTGCTCTTTATTAATACTTATTCCATGACTTCACTGAACAATCTTTTCAGTCACCTTGATGCTCTGTTCAAATACTGACCTAGTTTTTTTTGTGTTGCCCTACTTTGTTTCCTTGGGGAAAGCTACAATTGGAAAAGTTTTCTAGTGCTTGCGTGTTGGAATGTACATTCCATGAGGAATTCCTGAAAAATGAATATTACCTGAAAAATAAAAATTGGACACAAGAATTCTAGGCCAGGATAAACCCTGCAGCCAAATAGTTATTAGTCTTGAATTTCCATCCTTGGTAAATACAAAGACAAGTGACATGAGCATTGAAACAGCAGATTTTTAGGATCAATTCGAGCGTATATATAGAATTTAACTTGTAATGTTAATAATCTTATTTGAAAATGTATTGTGAATATATCCCATAGGAATGCTATCCCACTTAAAATGGAACTTGAGCTGTGCTGACTGAAGCAATCCTCAAAAAAAGGAATTAAAGATATTTATAAGAATCATTCAAATAGCACTTGCAATGTCCTTAGAAGAAAGGGTATAGGGACATAACACATGCTAAAAGTCTCAATATTTTGTCATAACAAGATGTAGAGCTGGATGAACACAGCAGGCCAAGCAGCATCATAGGAGCAGGAAGACTGACGTTTCAGGCCTAGACCCTTCATCATCAATATTTTGTCAATTGCTTTCAGTATAATAAGAATTTTGTACCTTGGATTATTTCAGATGCTCAGATGTGGAGGTGATAGCCTACTGGTATTATAGCCAGACTATTAATCCACAAACAGCTAATATTCTGGGAATTTGGGTTCAAATCAAATCAAATCTGGCAGATGGTGGAATGTGAATTTTAAAAAAATCTGTAATTAAGAATCTACTGATGACCATCAAACCAATGCTAATTATCATTCAAAACTATCTAGCTCACTAATGTCTTTCAGGGAAAGAAATCTACCAACTTTACCTCATCTGGCCTATATGTGATTTCTGACCCACAGAAATGTGGTTAACTTTGAACCGCCCTCTGAAATGGCCTAGCAAGCCACAGTTCAAAGGTAGCTAGAGACGGGTGCAAAACAAGATAAACAGATCAATATCTGACCTCTTTGTCAGAGGGTTAGAAATGATCGTGGAGGAAAGTGAATGCGGGACAACCTCAATCACAAGTTCTTCCTCCTGTCTGGCATGCACTGGTGCAGTCCAGGTTCCTCATCATCATTACAAACTCAGATAACGCAAGTTTCAATGTCACCATCAAGCACTCCATTTCCAGATCTCATAAATTGCTCAAGGACAGAATTCAGTCCAAACCTGGTTGGAGTTTCTGCTAATAAACAAATTCCTAACCCGTTCAGCAGCCTCTGCAGGAGATTACCAAGTAGCATCAGATGAGAGATACCTTTTGCTGTAGGTGGTGCCTTGAGGGCTTTCAATCTATTTTGAAAGACATTTAAGTGGTTTATGAAACCATGGTAATCTGGCAAGTCCTTGATACTGGCTGTTTTGCAACCAGCATTAATTTGACCCCAGGCCTGAAGATTTGAAATGTCACCACACATTTTGAGTCTGTAGGGTTGGGCTTATTTAGTGGTGATAAAAATAAATTCACCTGGCATTAAGATTCATTAATCACTTTAGGTGTGATGCAAATTCAGCAATGAAAATAGCTTGTATTTAATAAGTTATTTAACATAATTGTTGCAAAGTTGGGTAGAATACTTGTGGATTGGAAAGCAGGATATTAGAATTTGGTGTTTGTAAAATATTGATGTTTATCAAATGATAGGGGAAAGCAGTGCATGGTCCCTTTAAAAGATGGTGTGCTTTTTCTAGGCTTGGAGAAAAAAAAAATTCTGTGGGTAGCTTGTGGGATTTGCAGGTACACAGAGCATCTGAATCGTAACATTTATAACAAAGGCTGTATAGTTAGCAGTCCAAGCCGCAGTTTTGTTTTGTTATCAAGATAACAAGTTTGAGTTTAGCCAATTAATTTAAACCAGGCCTTTAGATACTAAAAACAATTAAATTTAAAGCTGATGGTTTTGACAACACAGACCAATCTTGTTGTAAGAAATTGATATGTCATCAAGGGTTTAAAGGACGGGGACAGTTGCAAAACTGGCAGACAGCGAACTGCCATCTGCTAAGAGATCAGTTCTCTCAGCTCCTAGAGAAAGCATCATCTAAATAAAGGTACCATGGCACTCTTAGTTAATAATCACGACAAAAGAATTTGATGGAGAAGGTGTTCCTAACAGAAGATCAATGGAAAAGACACCAAATATTCTGGAAGATGTAACCTGGCTGTAATTTTAGAATCATAGAATCCCAACAGTGTGGAACAGGCCATTCGGCCCAACAGGTCCACACTGCCCCTCCAAAGAGTATCCCACCAAGACCCATTCCCCTACCCTGTAACCTAGCTTTTCCCATGTCTAATCCACTTAACTTACACACCCCAGGACACAGGCAATTTAGCGTGGCCAATCAAATGTGGGAGGAAACCGGAACGCCCGGAGGAAACCCATGCAGACACAGGGAGAATGTGCAAACTCCAAACAGACAGTCGCCTGAGGGTGGATTCGAAACTGGGTCCCTGGCGCTGTGAAGCTGCAGTGCTAACCACTGAGCCACTGTGCCGCCCAAAAGTGGTTATGCTCTTTCGAGAGACTAAGTTCTAAGTTTTTTTTTAAATCTTGGTTTATATAAGTGGGACTTGTATTTATTGGAAGAGCATACCATTAGAATTTTGTTTTGTTTGGGAATAGTTAGTAGTTAGGGGGGAATTGTTCGGTTTGTTAATTGTTCAGTTAATTTGTTCACTGTTAATATTAGATAAATAAATTGTTACTCAACAAGTGAGTGTCAGGAGTTTATTTCATTAAGCCGCTCCTTTATGACACATTGGGTGGGAGAGGCAGGTTATATCACCTTTCTTACTTCTTTTAACATATTATAGGGCAAGGCGAGCCTCTCTGGATGTTTTGGTCTTAGTTATCGGCGGGAGGGGCAGATAGGTGGGAGAGTAGATGGACAGGTATCTGGTCCTCCCACCCCACTGACCAATCCCCACCACTCCCTACGTGCACTCACCTATCACCGTCCCACCTACCTTCCCCAGCCCCACCCCTCCTCTCTATTTATTTCGGAGCTCCCTTACCCCTCCCCATTTCTGAAGAAGGGTCCCAACCCGAAACGTCAACTTTCCTGCTCCTCTGATGCTGCCTGACCTGCCGTGTTCCTCCAGCCCCATACTGTATTATCAATAACTCATCAAAGCTGCTTCAACAGCACCTCCCAAACTCATGGCCCTTGCTGCCTGGAAGGACCAGTGGACCAAGTGCAACAGAACACTGCCTTGACATGGAAGTGCATTGTTTTTCCTTTATCGCCTGGAACAAAATAACGGGGTACAAGCAAGCTGCATCCCAATTTAGGAGAAAACAGACTTAATAATTAAACTGGGAAATGAAGGATGATACTTTTCAATGTTTTATTGTGATGAAAGGTTTCTCAGTAAATTTTAAA
>NW_025972051.1:0-9971 GCF_021869965.1 Rhincodon typus
TGGGAGGGGGAGTTGAAATGGTTCGCGACTGGGAGGTGCAGTTGTTTATTGCGAACCGAGCGTAGGTGTTCTGCAAAGCGGTCCCCGAGCCTCCGCTTGGTTTCCCCGATGTAGAGGAAGCCACACCGGGTACAGCGGATGCAGTATACCACATTGGCAGATGTGCAGGTGAACATCTGCTTGATGTGGAAAGTCTTCTTGGGGCCTGGGATGGGGGTGAGGGAGGAGGTATGGGGGCAGGTGTCGCACTTCCTGCGGTTGCAGGGAAAAGTGCTGGGTGTGGTGGAGCTGGAGGGGAGTGTGGAGCGGACAAAGGAGTCACGGAGAGAGTGGTCCCTCCGGAAAGCAGATAAGGGTGGGGAGGGAAAGATGTCTTTGGTGGTGGGGTTGGATTGCAGATGGCGGAAGTGTCGGAGGATGATGCGTTGGATCCGGAGGTTGGTGGGGTGGTACGTGAGGACGAGGGGGATTCTTTTTTCGTTCTTATTGCGTGGACGGGGTGTGAGGGATGAGTTGCGGGAGATGTGGGAGACACGGTTGAGGGCGTTCTTGACCACTGAGGGGGGGATGTTACGGTCCTTGAAAAACGAGGACAACTGAGATGTACGGGAGTGGAATGCCTCATCCTGGGAGCAGATGCGGCGGAGGCGAAGGAATTGGGAATAGGGGATAGCATTTTTGCAGGAAGGTGGGTGGGAGGAGGAGTATTCGAGGTAGCTGTGGGAGTCAGTGGGCTTGAAATGAATATCGGTTTCTAGGTAGTTGCCCGATATGGAGACAGAGGTCCAGGAAGGGGAGAGAGGTGTTAGAGATGGTCCAGGTAAACTTAAGGTTGGGGTGGAAGGTGTTAGTGAAGTGGATGAACTGTTCGAGCTCCTCGTGGGAGCACAAGCTGACGCCGATACAGTCTCCCCTCCCCCTACCACATCCCAAAACCAGTCCAGCTCGTCCCTGCCTCCCTAACCTGTTCTTCCTCCCACCTATCCCCTCCTCCCACCTCAAGCCGCACATCCATCTCCTACCGACTAACCTCATCCCGCCCCCTTGACCTGTCCGTCCTCCCTGGACTGACCTACCCCCTCCCTAACTCCCCACCTACACTCACCTTTACTGGCCCCATCCCCGCCTCTTCGACCTGTTTGTTTCCTCTCCACCTATCCTCTCCTCTATCCATCTTCTATCCGCCTCCCACTCTATCCCTATTTATTTCAGAACCCCCTTCCCCTCCCCATTTTCTGATGAAGGGTCTAGGCCCGAAACGTCAGCCTTTCTGCTCCTATGATGCTGCTTGGCCTGCTGTGTTCATCCAGCCCTGCAGCTTGTTGTCTTGGATTCTCCAGCATCTGCAGTTCCTACTATCTCTGTGCATAAATTGGTCTTTGGCAGGAGTCCCACAGGGATCTGTGCTGGAATCTCAACCTTTTCAAATTTATATCAATTATTTAAATGAAGGAAGCATCAGCATGGTGGCTAAATTTGCAGATCACAGCGGCAGAGGTAGGCAAATATGTTGTGACATAGGAAAGTTTTTAAAAATTTACTCATAGGATGTGGGTGTAGCTGGCTGAGATTGTCCATCCATAGTTGCCCTTGAGATGGTGGTGGTGAACTAGATTTTTGTTAGGCAAGCAAGACCGGGGTTATTGTGAATAGATGGGAATGTGGAATGCAAGCCACAACAGCTCAACCATGATCTTACTGAATGGCAGACCTGGCTCAAGTGACCAAATGGTCTATTTCAGTTGCCATTTTCTGTGTTCATATGCAGTTAACAGAATATGTTTGTGCAAACATTATGTAGAAAAATAGGGGTTTTAGGGAAAATTGTAACAACTGCAAGGGCATCTCTCTCCTTTGTATCACAGGGAAGATCTTCACTAGGGTCATGTTTAAAAGACTCAATCCATTTGCAGCCTGTGTGTATCCAGAAGCACAATGGGGTTTCTGTGCTGGCAGATCAACAATGGACAGGACTTTCCCCATACACCAGTGTTGCGAAGTTGGGTAGAATATTTGATGTTTGTAAAATAATAGAGGGGAGGGGGGAAGAGTGCGTGATCCCTTTAAAAGATTGTGCTATTTTTAAAAAAATGTTTGCAGGCAGCAACAGATGGACAAGAGTTCTTGAAATTGAAACTCTGGATCAAAAGGCTATACTGTTAGCAGGCAAAGCAGCATTTATACCAAGACAACAGGTTTTTGAATTTAGCCAATTAATTTAAACCAGGCCCTAGATACTAAAACCCAATTAAATTTAAATCTGATGGTTTTGACAATCTAGAACAATTCCAATTGTAAGAAATTAATATGGATCAAGGGAATAAAAGAAGAGGGCATTTGAAAATCAGTGTGAGAGCGAACTGCCATCTGAAGGGCAACTCTTTGGCTCTCAAAGAAACCTCTAACCCCTCAGAATAAGCATAGTTTAAATAAAGGTACTACAGCACTCTTAGCTATTATTTCTGATGCAAAAATTCAATGGAGAAAGACATTCCTGAATGGAAAACAGCAGAGAAGGCAAAGAGCATTCAGGAAGACTTATTCTGGCTGTAATTTTGAGAGACTAAGCTTTAATTTTTTTTCTTATTACTTTGGTTTATATGAATGGGACTTGTATTTATTGGAACATCATACCATTAGAATTTTGTTTCATTCGGGAATAGTTAGTAGTTAAACGGGGAATTGTTTGGTTTGTTAGTAGTTCTGTTAATTTGTTCACTGTTAGAATTAGATAACTGAATTGTCACTTGTTGCTTATAAAGTGAGTATGAGGGATTTCTTCCATTTAACCTTTCCTTTTTAACAGATTGGGGGGTGAGAGGCAAGTTATACCATTTTTCACACTTCTTTGACAGATTACAAGACAAGTTGGGTATTTCAGTTTCAATTATCAGAGAGGTGTCGACCACCTCCCCTTTGTAACATCAGCTACACAGAAAGTTTACAGTTAGTATTCAATCTAAAATTCTGCTGGTTTCTCTAAAAAAATGCTTAAAATGCACCAAAGTATTTGATTCCCACAGATAAGCTTTAGCTTGAGGTTACCATCAAATGGTGAGAAACTCTGCCTCTTTAACTCTTTACAGTCTAAGGAGGTCTGTAGAGCTTTTGTTTCCCAGTGGAAGCAAACCTCCTTAATTTTAGAATCAGTGATGACTTTGACACCTTATTTAGACATCTATCACTTCCAGATGTAAAGTTTACAATTTCCCAAGAACATAAGAATAACATGTGGGAACTGATACAATCAAGAGTGGTGATGAGGTGTTAGTTGTGGCTTAGTTGTTGCCTTCTCATCTATGAATCTGGAGGTTGAGTGTTCAAATCCACAACCACAACCATGAACATAACATCTAGGGTAATATTGTGATGCAGTAGTTAGTGAACACTGCACCATCAGCGGTCCCATATTTTAGAGGAGATGTTTAACTGTGGCCTCATCTGCTGCTGTGTTTGGTGTAAAAGTTCCCATGAGGTTCTTCTGAAGGGCAGAGGAGTTGCCCCTAGTGAACTAAGAAGCTGATGAAGAGGCACCAGACTCAAAATGTTAACTCTGTTTCCTCCCCACAGATGCTGCGAGACCTGCTGATTTTTGCCAGCAATTTCTGTTTTTGTTTCACCAGGATGTTGCCTGGAATGAAGCACTTTAGCTATGGAGAGAGGCTGGATGAGCTAGTAGTTTTCTTTGGCGCAGAGAAGGCTGAGGGGGAACCTGATAGTGGTGTTTAAAGTTATGAGGGGCAATGACGGGGTGAATTGAAAGCAGTTGTTCTCCTTAACTGAAGTGTTAATAACAAGGTGGCTTAATTTTAAAGTGAAAGGCAGGAGGTTTAGAGGGGATTTTTCACATAGAAGGTGGTGGGGGTTTGGAATGCATTGCCTTGGAGGATAGCTGAAACAGATAGCCTCACAATCTTTATAAACTACTTGGATGAGCACTTAAAGTGTCATAACAGTCAAGGTTCTGGGCGTAGTGCAGGAAATTTGGACTGGTATAACTTTGGTGGTATAGACTTGAAGGGTCAAAGGGCCTCTTCTGTACTGTATGATTGTATGAACTGTTCAGAATGTATCCTTCAACAACCACCATTGAGCAGTTTATCTGGTAAGAATCACATTTCAATTTGTGGGAGCTTCCTGTATACAATTTGGTTACTAATTTTCAACACTGCAAATGTTTTCACTGCTTTAAATAGTCTCATTTGATGTAAAGCACTGTGGGGCATCCTGAAGATGTAATAAGTGCTATAACAAATACAAGTCATAGAGATGTACAACATGGAAGCAGGTGCTTTGATCCAATTTGACCAGATATCCTAAATTAATCTAGTCCCATTTGCCAGCATTTGGCCCATATCCCTTTATATCCCTCCCAATCATCTACCCATCCAGATGCCTTTTAGATGTTGTAATTGTACCAGCCTCCACCAGCTCCTCCGACAGCTCATTCCATACATGCACCATCCTCTGCGTGAAAAAGTTGTCCTTTAGGCCCTTTTAAATTTTGCCTTCTTACCTTAAACCTATGCCCTCTAGTTTTGGATTCCCCTACCCTGGAGAAAAGACCTTGGCTATTCACCCCATCTATGCCTCTTGTGATTTTATAAATTTCTATAAGGTCACCCTTCAGCCTCCGATGCTCTCGGGAAAACAGTCCCAGCCTATTCAGCCTCTCCCCACAGCTCAAACCCTCCATCCCTTCTAGAGTTTAACTTGATTGTCCAAACTAGAAAGAAAAACTTAATCATTTTGAACTCAGCACACCTACGCTATCCAGACTACAGGGAATTGTCTTTCAGAGGAGTTGTTCCTTTCCAATCTGTCTTGTTCTGAATGAGGACAAGATGAACTGAGAAAAGACTCAACAATGCAACAGCCAGTAATAGGACATCAGTCACATTGAGCACAAAGGAAGGTGATTGTAGTTATTGGAGCTCAGTTGTCTCAGCTCCATGATATCACTGCACGGAGTACCTCAGGGTAGTGTCCTAGGCCCAGTATCTTCAGCTGCTTCATCAATGACCATCCCTCCACCATTCAGTCAAACGTGAAGATATGTGCCAATGATTGAACTATGTGCAGCACCATTCATGACTCCTCAGATACTGCAGCAGTATGTATTCATATGCGACAAAATCTGAACAATGGCCAGGCTTAGGGAGACAATTGACAAGTAACATTCCCACCACAGGTGACGGCCTAGTGTATTATTGCTGGACTGTTAATCTAGACACTCAGGTAATGTTTTGGGGACCCAGGTTTGAATCCTGACATGGCAGATGGTGGAATTTGAATTCAATAAAAATTTGAGATTAAGGGTCTAATGTTGACCATGAATCCATTGTTGATTGTTGGAAAAACCCAACTGGGTCATTAATACCCTTTAGGGAATGGATGTGCCATCCTTACTTGGTCCAGACTACATGTGACTTCAGAACCACAGCAATGTGGTTGATTCTTAACTGCCCCCCAGGCAATTAGGGATGGGCAATAAATTCTGGCCTAGCCAGCGATGCCCTCATCCAATGAATGAATAACAAAAGTGCCAAGCAGTGACCACATACAATGAAAGAGGATCTAACCATTGCCCCTTGAATTTCAATGGCATTACCACAGCTGTAATCCCCACAATCATCATCCTGGGGATTACCATTGACCAGAAACTGAACTCTGCTAACCACATATATAATGTAGCAACAAGAGTAGGTCACAGGCTAGGAGATCAGCAATAAGTAACTTATTCTTCCTAGTAACTGAACACCATCTCCAAGGCACAAATCAGGAGTGTGATGGAATATCTTTCACTTGCCTGGATGGGTACAACACTTAAGAAGTTTGACACTATTAAGCACAAAGCAACCCACTTGACTGCCACCCCATCGAACACCTTCAACATTCAACATTCACTCCCTTCACCACCAATGCACAGATTGTACCATCCACAAGATGCAGTGCAATACAGCATCAGGTTTCCTTCAGCAGAGTCTTACAAACCCGTGATCTCTACTACCTAGAAGGGCACGGGCAGCAGGTTGAGAAAACTGCAAGATCCCTCCCCAAGCCACACCCATTTTCACTTGGAAACATATCACCATTGCTTCAGGGTCTCTTCTTGACAGCACTGTGAGTGTCTCTATACTTCAAGGTCTGCAGTGGTTCAAGATGACAGCTCACCAGTATTTTCTCCAAGCCAAATAGGGATGGGCAATAAGTGCTGGCCTAGTCAGAAACACCCACATTCTACAAGTGGATTTTTAAAAAAAATCAGTGTCCTCTTAATTTGGTGAAAGCAAGAAATTGAGCAGTGCATTTGACACAAAGCTGATTTATTTAACCTGTAATCCAGAATATTAAACTTCAGCCTAGTTACAGAGATTATTAACATCAACTGAAACAACTGTCAACTGTTAAAAGGAACATGGTTCAGTCTGGATGTGATTAACAGCAGCAATAACAGCAAAATCCAACCCCTGAAGTTACTTATGGACTTGCTGCAGTTTTTGTAGGATGGATAAATGAGTGATTCCCTGCCACACACAGAGTTGATGAATAGATCGCTCCTCAATGTGAACTTGCTGGTCGCTCAGCCTGAGGGATGGGTGAATGTATCCCTTCCCACACAATGGGTAAGGGAATGCTTCTCTCTGGTATGAACCTGCTGGTGAGTCAACAGATTCTGTTTGCTTTTACAACTCTTCTCACAGTCCAAACATTGAAAAGGTCTCATGTCAGAGTGAATATGTTGGTGTGAAGTAAGGTGGGTGAGCGGAGTGAATGCCTTCCCACAGTTGGAACAAGTGAACAGTTTGGCCCCGGTGTGAACTCGCTGGTGTGTCAGCAGGCTGGATGACTGAGTGAACCTCTTCCCACATTGTAAGCAGGGGAATGGCCTCTCCCCAGTGTGAACTCGCTGGTGAGTTAGCAGATCCATTTTAGCTTTGAAGCTTCTCTCACACTTAGAACATCGAAAAGGTCTTGTGTCAGAGTGAACACGTTGGTGTGATGTGAGGTGGGTGAGTTGAATGAATTGCTTCCCACATGTAGAACAGATGAATGGCCTCTCCCCAGAGTGAATTCTCTGATGTTTACATAAGCTGGACGACTGAGTGAATCCCTTTCCACATTCACGGCAGGTGAATGGCCTCTGTCCAGTGTGAACTTGCTGGTGTGTCAACAGATTCTTCTTGCTTTTAAAGCTTTACTTACATGCGGGACATTGAAAAGGTCTCATGTCAGAGTGCACAACTTTGTGTGAAGTGAGGTGGTTGAGTTGAGTGAATTCCTTTCCACACTCAGAGCAGGTGAACAACCTCTCCCCGGTGTGAATTTTCTGGTGCTTGTGTAAGCTGGAAGTCTGAGTGAATCCCTTCCCACAATCACAGCAGGTGAATGGCCTCTCCCCACTGTGAGAGCGTCGATGGATTTCCAGCACAGATGGAGATCCGAATCCTTTCCCATAATCTCTACATTTCCACGGTTTCTCCATGGTGCTGAGTGTCCTTGTGACTCTGTAGTTCAGATGACAGTTAAAACCTTGAGCACACACAGAACACATGTATGGTTTCTCCCTGCTGTGAATGGTGCATTGCTTTTGCAAGCTGGGAACTAGTTAAAGTTCTTTCCACAGTCAGTGCATTCAGGTGTGTGTTTGTGTATTTTGGTGCTTTTCTAGTCACATTGCTGTTTTAAATATTTGCCCACAAACAGAATAGACAAGCATATCTCTCTCCAAATTCAAAGACCCATGATATTCAGTGAATTGAGTGACACAGTCAGATGTTGATCTGTTCCCCATCCCCCTCCCTTTTTTCTGCATTTCAACTGACGTTTTCCCAGCCACCATCAGTTCTGAGGAAAGGTCATCGGACCCGAAACGTTAACTGTTTTTTTCCTTCACAGATGCTGCCAGACCTGCTGAGCTTTTCCAGCAATTTGTTTTTGATCATGTTCTAAGACCCTGTAAAAGTAATTGACAGTGTCAGTATCACTATCAGGCCGAGACAGAAATTCACAACTGTAATGGGCCTTTGTTTCCCTAAACGGGTTCGATCAAACTAAAATAAGTCAATATCAGCAACAAATCCCTAAATAAGAAAATTATACATTCCCAGCTAAACCGGAATGCTGTTCCCTGTATCCGCGAACGACTCTGACTAACCCTCCCCACCCCCACACACCCCAACTACCCAAGATACTCCCCGGTTACCGAAGGTATCAAGCATACCAGTGAATCCTGTACACTTCCGACTCAGATCATGGAAGACAGGCCAGCAGCCAGTGTAATCCCAAATCATGCCCCACCCTCCCAGCATCTATAAATTGCTGGTTGAATTAGGACCAAGAGCGGGTAACTCAGTCCCCTCCACACACTGTGGGGACGAGGTGTCACCAAGCATCGACGAGCAGCTCCTTCAGGTAACAGCACAGGGGCAGCACCTTCTCAAGCTGAACATATACATGGCTAAGGGACAACACCTGTATCTTTTTTGAGAACTATCTTAATTAAATTGAAATAAAAATTGTTAAAAACCTAACAAACATTTTTTAAAAAACTACTTGATTTAAGTTATTTTTCTAATTTGTAAAAGCAGTTTTATTCCTCGCTTGCGCATAACACGACGTTAGGTTGCACATGCGCATTGTACCGGCGTCAAAAAAAACCGCTGACATCTAAACAGAGATAGTAGGAACTGCCGATGCTGGAGTCTGAGATGACAGTGTGGATCTGGAGGAACACGCAGGACAGGCAGCATCAGAGGAGCAGGAAAGCTGACGTTTCGGGTCGGGACCCTTCTTCAGGTTAAATAAATCAGCTTTGTGTCAAATGCACTGCTCAATTTTTTGCTTTCACCAAATTAAGATGACACTGATTTTTAAAAAAAATCCACTTGCGGAATCTGTGTTTCTGACTTATTGCCCATCCCTATTTGGCTTGGAGAAAATAGTGGTGACCCGAAACGTCAGCTTTCCTGCTCCTTTGATGCTGCCTGTCCTGCAGTGATCCTCCAACTCCACACTGTGTTATCTCAGACTCCAGCATCGGCAGTTCTTACCAACTTCTGCTCCTGCACACTGGGCTCCTGTACAAGAGGGAGGGAACCATAAAGTGGCGGTGTTGATGTTGGGTTGGGGTGGACAATGTCAAAAATCACTCGACTTTATAGTCCAACATGTTTATTTGAAAACACAAGCTTTCAAAGCGCTGCTCCTTCATCAACATGTCCAGTCTACTGCCATGCCAGCAAATTCACACTGGGGAGAAACCATTCATCTGTTCAGAATGTGGGATTGGGTTCACTCAGTTATGCAATCTGTTCGATCACCAGCGCATTCACACTGGGGAAAGGCTATTCATGTGTTCGGAGTGTGGTAAACATTGGAGAATTCACACTGGGGAAGAGGCCATTCATCCGTTCCATATTATATGGGAGGTGTGGGCCTAGTGGCATTATTGCTGGAATGTTAATCCAGATACCCATGTAATGCTCTGGGGACTCCCTTCAAATCCTGCTGGGCAAATGGTGAAATTTGAATTCAATAGAAAAAAATCTATTTTTTTGGGAAGCAATTCACTCAACTCACCCACCTCACATCACACCAATGTGTTCACTCTGACACAAGAACTTTTCAATGTTCTCTGAGTGTGAGAAAAGCTTTAAAAGCTAAAATGGATCTGCTAACTCACTAGCAAGTTCACACTGGGGAGAGGCCATTCACCTGCTTACAACGTGGGAAGAGATTCACTCAGACCACAGCGAGGGAGGGTCTGGATGAATAAGCCACCATCTCCCATACCCACTGGTAGAGGGGAGTACAGCAAACATAATCCTAAACTGAAATAAAAACAGAATTTGTTGGGGATTCGGGGAAACCAAGCGGAGACTCGGGGACCGCTTTGCAGAACACCTACGCTCGGTTCGCAACAAACAACTGCACCTCCCAGTCGCGAACCATTTCAACTCCCCCTCCCA